>NW_024734709.1:0-16003 GCF_018991925.1 Homarus americanus | reverse complement strand
ACAAAAAGAGGATATATAACATACTTAAAAGATAAAGAACGACAGGCAAGAATAAGATTATCAAAAATAAAACGCTTTAAGAACCTTAGCATTAATAACAAAAGAAAGATTTATATTGCCCATGTCAAATCAATTATGGACTACCCACCCATCCCATTGAACACCCTTAGTAAAACGTGCATTAAAAGGTTACAAACAGTACAAAATATAGCCCTTAGATTTATATATAACATAAAATATACAGACCACATCAGTAATGAACAGCTACACAAGAGAGCAAATCTCTTAGCAATCAATGTAGATATACACAACAAAGCTGTAAATATTTGGAAAAAAGTGACTGAACTTAACACAGAAACATATCAAAACTGGATAAATAATATAGACAACGAAGAATTCCAAGAATACAGTTGGTTTAAATCAGCCAGGAAGAAAGTAATTGAACCATCTCCTGCCCCAATATACATATAAAACCTTAATAGAGAGAATAAAAGATGAGTGACCTACCAGCTCCATTAAGAACCTGGCAGGCCTCTCCATACAGTGTACCTTTAGACTAACATAACTAATATTTAACAATTAACATTTAACATTGAACTAACATCTTAGCAAAAAAAAAAAATGTGATTATCCTCCCAGCTACACAAGGACCTGGGCGGGCTCACTAACTCCGAAAAAAATAAAATAAATAATAATAATAATAATAATAATGTGATTACCCTCCCAGCTACATTAGCCAGGAAGAAGTAATTGAACCATCTCCTGCCCCAATATACACATTTACACATAAAACATTAATAGGGGAATAAAGATGAGAGTGACCTACCAGCTCCACTAAGAACCTGGCAGGCCTCTCCATACAGTGTACCTTTAGACTAACACAACTAACACTTAACTAACACCTCAAAAAAAATAAAAAATAAAAAAAAAATAAATAAATAAATAAGTAATGTGACTACCCTCCCAGTTACACAAGGACCTGGGCGAGCTCACTAACTCCAACAATAATAAAAATAATAATAATAAGCAGCATTATATAAATAAACCAATATTAATACAAAGGTCTGACGACCCAAGGGAGCAGAACAAAGATAAAACACCAATAAGAAAGATGAAGCTATCTGGTTGAGCCCAGATTCTTTCTACTCCTGCTGTATTTCAGTTTCACCACTTTTCCCTCAACCCCTAATAATCTTCTTTCACCTCTTAACTAAAGACTTCGTACTCGTACTCGTACAAAGTCCCCTGGTCGAGATAGTAATGTCCCATGATCGAGTATAACAAAGCCCCCTCATCGAGTATGACAAAGGCCCCTCATGCAGTATAACAAAGACAGCAGATGGAGTATAACAAAGTCCTCTGGTCGAGTATAGCAAAGGCCCCTCATCGAGTATAAGAATGCCCCCTGATCGGATATTACAAAGTCTCTGATCGAGTATATCACAGTCCCCAGATCGAGTATAACAAAGTCCCCTGGTCGAGTAAAAAACGACTCCTATTCGAGTATAACAAAGTCTTCTGATCGAGTATAACAATGTCCCCTGATCGAGTATAACAAAGTCCCCTGATCGAGTATAACAAAGACCCCTGATCGAGTATAACAAAGTCCCCTGATCGAGTAAAACAAAGTCCCCTGATCGAGTACAACAAAGTCCGCTGGTCGAGTATAATAAAGTCTCCTGATCGAGTATAACAAAGTCCAATGATCGAGAATAACAAAGTCCCCTGGTCGAGTATAACAAATTCCCCTGGTCGAGTATAACAAAGTCCCCTGGTCGAGTATAACAAACGTCCCCTGGTCGAGTATAACAAATTCCCCTGATCGAGTATAACAAAGGCCCTGATCGAGCATAACAAAGTCCCCTGATCGAGTATAACAAATTCCCCTGGTTCGAGTATAACAAAAGCCTTTGATATAGTGTAATAAAGGCCCCTGATCGAGTATAACAAAGGCCCCTATTCGAGTATAACAAAGTCTCCTGATCGAGTAAAACAAAATCCAATGATCGAGTATAACAAATTCCCCTGGTCGAGTATAATAAAGTTCCCTGATCGAGTATTACAAAGTCCCATTGTCGAGTATAATAAAGTCCCCTAACCGAGCGTAACAAAGTCCCCTAATCGAGAGTATCAAAGCCCCCTGGTCGAGTACAGTATAATAAAGGCCCCTCATGGAGTATAACAAAGTCTCATGATCGAATATAACAAAGTCCCCTGGTTCGATTATAACAAAAGCCCATGATCGAGTATAACAAAGTCCCTTGCTCGAGAAAAGCAAAGTCCCCTCATCGAGTATAAGAAAGTCCCCTAATCGAGTATAACAAAGACCAAACATCGAGTATAACAAAGTCCCCTGATATAGTATAACAAAGTCCCCTGATCGAGTATAACGAAGCCCCCTGATCGAGAATAACAAAGTCCCTACATCGAGTATAAAAAAGTCCCTGGTCGAGTATAACAAAGTCCCCTCATCGGGTATAACAAAGTCCCCTGATCGAGTATATCAAAGCCCCCTCATCGAGTATAACAAAGTCCCCTGATCGAGTATAACAAAGTCCCCTGGTCGAGAGTAAACAAAAGTCCTGATCGAGTACAGCAACAAGTCTCATGATCAAAAGAGTATAAAGGGTCCCGTTGGAATTATAATAATGCCTCTGATCGAGTATAACAAAAGTCCCCTGATGAAGTATAACACATCCCGGATCGAGTATAACAAAAGCCCAATCATCCAGGTATAACAAAAGTCCCTGAAGAGTGCCAGCAGAAATCCCTGATCGAGTATAATAAAGTCCCTGATCGAGTAAACAAAAGTCTGGTCAGAAATGTAACAAAAGCTTTCCTGAACAAGGAATGCAAGCCCCTGATCGAATATAACAAGTCCCTGATCGAGTATAACAAAGTCCCCTGATCGAGTATAACAATCTCCTGATCGAGTATAACAAAGTCCCCTGATCGAGTATAACATCGAGTATAACAAAGTCCCCTCGAGTATAACAAAGCCCCTGGAGTATAACAAAGTCCCCTGATCGAGTATAATAAAGTCCCCTGATCGAGTAAAACAAAGTCCCCTGGTCAAGTATAACAAAGTCCCCTGAACGAGGATACCAAAGCCCCCTGATCGAGTATAACAAAGTCCCCTGATCGAGAATAACAAAGTCCCCTGGTCGAGTATAACAAAGTCTCCTGATGGAGTAAAAAAAGTCCAATGATCGAGTATAACTAAGTCCCCTGGTCGAGTATAACAAATTCCCCTGATCGAGCATAACAAAGCCGCCTGATCGAGTATAACAAAGCCCCCTGATCGAGTATAAAAAAGTCCCCTGATCGAGTACAACAAAGTCCCCTAATCGAGTATAACAAAGGCCCCCAGTTGAGTGGAACAAAGTCTCCTGAACGAGTACAACAAAGTTCCCTGATCGAGTATAACAAAGACCCCTGATCGAGTATAAGAAAGTCCCCTGATCGAGTAAAACAAAGTACCATGGTCGAGCATAACAAAGTCCCCTGATCGAGGATAACAAAGCCCCCTGATCGAGTATAACAAAGTCCCCTGATCGAGCACAAAAAAGTCCGCTGGTCGAGTATAACAAACCCCTCATCGAGAATAACAAAGTCCCTTGATCGAGAATATCAAAGCCCCCTGGTCGAGTATAATAAAGGCCCCTCATGGAGTATAAGAAAGTCTCATGATCTCGAATAACACAGTCCCCTGGTTCGAGTATAACAAAAGCCCTTGATCAAGTATAACAAAGGCCCCTCATCGCGTATAACAAAGTCCCCTAATCGAGTATAACAAAGGCCCCTCATCGAGTCTTCCAAAGGCCCCTCAACAAGTATAACAAAGTCACCTAATCGAATATAACAAAGTCCCTCATCGAGTCTACCAAAGGCCCCTCATCAAGTATAACAAAGTCCTCTAATCGAGTATAACAAAGGCCCCTCATCGAGTCTACCAAAGGCCCCTCATCAAGTATAACAAAGTCACCTAATCGAATATAACAAAGTCCCTTCATCGAATATAAGAAAGCCCCCTGATCGAATATAACAAATTCCCCTGATCGAGTATAACAAAAGCCCTTGATCGAGTATAACAAAGTCCCCTGGTCGAGTATAATAAATTTCCCTGATCGAGTATAACTAAGTCTCATGATCGAGTATAACAAATTCCCCTGGTTCGAGTATAACAAATTCCCCTGGTATGGTATAACAAAGGCCCCTGATCGAGTAAACAAGCGGCTCTGATCGAGTATAACAAAGTCCCCTGATAGAGTATAACAAAGTCCCATGGTCGAGTATAACAAAGTCACCTGATCGAGTATAACAAAGTCCCCTGATCGAGTACAACAAAGTCCTCTGATCGAGTATAACAAAGTCCCCTGGTCGAGTATAACAAAGTCCCCTGATCGAGAATATCAAAGCCCCCTCATCGAGTATAACAAAGTCCCCTAATCGAGTATAACAAAGTCCCCTGGTCGACTATAACAAAGTCCCCTGGTCGAGTATTGCAAAGTCCCCTGATCGAGTATAACAAAGTCCCCTGATTGAGCATAACAAAGTCCCCTGGTTGACCATAACAAAGGCCCCTGGTCGAGCAAAACAAAGTCCCCTAATCGAATATAACAAAGCCCTTTGATCGAGTATAACAAAGACCACTGGTTGAGCATAACAAAGGACCCTGGTCGAGTATAACAAAGTCTCCTGATCGAGTATAACAAAGCCCAATCATCGAGTATAAGAAAGTCCCCTGATCGAGTATAACAAAGTCCCCTGATCGAGTATATCAAAGCCGCCTGATCGAGTATAACAAAATCAACTGATCGAGTATAACAAAGTCCCCTGATCGAGTATAACAAAGTACACTGGTTGAGTAAACAAAGTCCCCTGATCGAGAATAACAATGGCCCCTGATCGAGTATAACAAAGTCCCCTTATCGAGCATAACAAAGGCCCCTGGTCGAGTTTAACAAAGCCCCCCTGATCGAATATTACAAAGTCCAGTGATCAGGTATAACAAAGTCCCCTGATCGAGTATAACAAAGTCCCCTTGTCGAGTATAACAAAAGCCCCTGACGGAGTATAACAAAGACCCTGATGGAGTATAAAAAAGACCCCTGATAAAGGAAAACAAAGCCCCTGATCGAGTATAACAAAGTCCCCTCATCGAGTATAACACATCCCCTGAACGAGTATAACGTACCCCCTGTTCGTGTATAACAAAGTTCCCTGGTCGAGTATAATAATGTCCCCTAATCGAGTATAACAAAGTCCCCTGATCAAGGAAAACAAAGCCCCCTGATCGAGTATAACAAAGTCCCCTGATCGAGTATAACAAATCCATTGATCGAGGATAACAAAGGACCCTGATCGAGAAAAACAAAGGCCTCCGTTTGAGTATAGCAAAGCCCAGTGATCGAGTATAACACATCCCCTGATCGAGTATATCATATCCCCTGATCGTGTATAACAAAGTTCCCTGATCGAGTATAGTAATGTCCCCTGATCAAGTATAAGAAAGCCTCCTGATCGAGTATAACAAATTCCCCTTTTCGAGTATAACAATGTCCCCTGATCGAGTATAACAAAGTTCTCTGATCGAGTATAACAAAGTCCCCTAATGGAGTATAACAAAGTCCTTTGATCGAGTATAACAAAGTCCCCTGGTCGAGTATAACAAAGTCCCCTGATCGAGTATAACAAAGTCCTCTGATCGTGTATAACAAAGTCCCCCGATCGAGTATAACAAAGGCCCCTGATCGAGTATAACAAAGTCCCCTGGTCGAGTATAACAAAGTCCCCTTATCGAGTATAACAAAAGCCCTAGTCAAGTATTACAAATTCCCCTGATCGAGTATAACAAAGTCCCCTGTTCGAGTATAACAAAGTCTCCTGATCGAGTATAACAAAGGCCCTGATCGAGTATAACAAAGTCCCCTGATCGAATATAACAAAGTCCCCTGGTCGAGTATAACAAAGTCCCATGGTCGAGTATAACAAAGTCACCTGATCGATCAAGTATAACAAAGGCCACCGGTTGAGTATGACAAAGCCTCCTGATCGAGTATAAAAAAGTTTCCTGGTCGAGTATAACAAAGTCCCCTGATAACAAAGTCCCCTGATCGAGTATATCAAATCCCCTTCATCGTGTATACCAAGATCCCCTGATCGAGTATAACAAATTCCCCCTGGTCGAGTATAACAAAGTCCCCCTGGTTGAATATAACAATGGCTCATGATCGAGTATAACAAAGGCCTCTCATCGAGTATAACAAAAGCCCCTCTTCGAGTCTAACAAAGTCCCCTGATCGATTATGACAAAGGCCCTTGATCGAGTATAAGAAAGCCCAATCATCGAGTATAACAAAGTCCCCTGATCGAGTATAACAAAGTCCCCTGGTCGAGGAAAACAAAGACCCCTGATCAAGTATAACAAAGTCCCCTGATTGAGCATAACAAAGTCCCCTGGTTGACCATAACAAAGGCCCCTGGTCGAGTAAAACAAAGTCCCCTTATCGAATATAACAAAGCCCTTTGATCGAGTATAACAAAGACCACTGGTCGAGCATAACAAAGGACCCTGGTCGAGTATAACAAAGTCTCCTGATCGAGTATAACAAAGCCCAATCATCGAGTATAAGAAAGTCCCCTGATCGAGTATAACAAAGTCCCCTGATCGAGTATATCAAAGCCCCCTGATCGAGTATAACAAAGTCCCTTGATCGAGTATAACAAAGTCCTCTGATCGAGTATAACAAAGTACCCTGGTCGAGTAAAACAAAGTCCCCTGATCGAGAATAACAATGGCCCCTGATCGAGTATAACAAAGTCCCCTTATCGAGCATAACAAAGGCCCCTGGTCGAGTATAACAAAGCCCCCCTGATCGAATATTACAAAGTCCAGTGATCAAGTATAACAAAGTCCCCTGATCGAGTATAACAAAGTCCCCTGGTCGAGTATAACAAAAGCCCCTGATGGAGTATAACAAAGACCATGATGGAGTATAACAAAGACCCCTGATCAAGGAAAACAAAGCCCCCTGATCGAGTATAACAAAGTCCCCTCATCGAGTATAACACATCCCCTGAACGAGTATAACATATCCCCTGTTCGTGTATAACAAAGTTCCCTGGTCGAGTATAGTAATGTCCCCTAATCGAGTATAACAAAGGCCACTGATCGAGTATAACAAAGTCCCCTTATCGAGCATAACAAAGGCCTCTGGTCGAGATTAACAAAGCCCCCCTGATCGAATATTACAAAGTCCCCTGATCAAGTATAACAAAGTCCCCTGATTGAGTATAACAAAGTCCCCTGGTCGAGTATAACAAAGGTCCCTGATGGAGTATAACAAAGACCATGATGGAGTATAACAAAGTCCCCTGATCGAGGAAAACACAGCCCCCTGATCGAGTATAACAAAGTCCCCTGATCGAGTATAACAAAGCACCCTGGTCGGGTATAACAAAGCCCCCTGATCGAGTATAACAAAGACCCCTGATCGAGTATAACAAAGTCCCCTGATTGAGTATAATAAAGCCCCCATACCGAGTATAACAAAATCCCTGATCGAGTATATCAAACCCCCCTGGTCGAGTATAATAAAGGCCCTGATCGAGTGTAACAAAGTCTCATGATCGAGTACAACAAATTCCCCTGGTTCGAGTATAACAAAAGCCCCTCATGTAGTATAACAAAGGCCTCTTTTCGAGCATAACAAAGGCCCCTGGGCGAGTATAACAAAGCCCCTGATCAGGTATAACAAAGTCCCCTGATCGAGAATAACAAAGGCCCCTAATCGAGTCTAACAAAGTCCCCTGATTGAGTTTAGCAAAGGCCCTTGTTCGAGAATAACAAATGTCCCTCATCGAGTATAACAAAGTCACCTAATCGAATATAACAAAGCCCCCTGATCGAGTATAACAAAGTCCCCTGGTTGAATATAACAATGGCCCATGATTGAGTATAACACAGGCCCCTCATCGAGTATAACAAAGGCCCCTCATCGAGTCTAACAAAGTCCCCTGATCGATTATGACAAAGGCCCTAGATCGAGTAAAACAAAGCCAAATCATCGAGAATAACAAAGTCCACTAATCGAGTATAACAAAGTCCCCTGGTCGAGTATATGAAAGCCCCCTGATCTAGGATAACAAAGTCCCCTGATCGAGTATAACAAAGTCCTCTGGTCGAGCATAACATAGGCCCCTGATTGAGTATAACAAAGTCCCCTGATCAAGTATAACAAAGTCCCCTGATCGAGTATAACAAAGTCCCCTGGTCGAGTATAACAAAGGCCCCTGATGGAGTATAACAAAGACACTGATGGAGTATAACAAAGTCCCCTGATCAAGGAAAACACAGCCCCCTGATCGAGTATAACAAAGTCCACTGATCGAGTATAACAAAGTCCATTGATCGAGGATAACAAAGGCCCCTGATCGAGAAAAACAAAGGCCTCCGTTTGAGTATAACAAAGCCCAGTGATCGAGTATAAGACATCCCCTGATCGAGTATAACATATCCCCTGATCGTGTATAACAAAGTTCCCTGGTCGAGTACAGTAATGTCCCCTGATCGAGTATAACAAAACCTCCTGATCGAGTATAACAAAGTCCCCTGGTCGAGTATAACAAAGTCCCCTGATCGAGTATAACAAAGTCCTCTGATCGAGTATAACAAAGTCCCCTAATGGAGTATAACAAAGGCCCTTGATCGAGTATAATAAAGGCCATTGATCGAGTTTAACAAAGTCTCTTGATCGAGTATAGGAAAGCCCCTGATCGAGTAAAACAAAGTCCCCCGATCGAGTATAACAAAGTCCTCTGATCGAGTTAACAAAGTCCCCTGGTCGAGTATAACAAAGTCCCCTTATCAAGTATAACAATGTCCCCTCGTCAAGTATTACAAATTCCCCTGATCGAGTATAACAAAGTCCCCTAATCGAGTATAACAAAGCCCAATCATCGTGTATAACAAAGTCCCCTGATCGAGTATAACAAAGCCCCTTGATCGAGAATAACAAAGTCCCCACATCGAGTATAAAAAAGTCCCCTGGTCGAGTATAATAAAGTCCCCTGATAGAGTATATCAAAGCCCCCTCATCGAGTATAACAAAGTCCCCTAATCGAGTATAACAAAGTCCCGTGGTTGACTATAACAAAGTCCCCTGGTCGAGTATTACAAAGTCCCCTGATCGAGTATAACAAAGTCCCCTGATCGAGTATAACAAAGTCCCCTGATCGAGTATAACAAAGTCCCCTGATCGAGTATATCAAAGCCCCTTCATCGTGTATAACAAGATCCCCTGAACGAGTATAGCATATCCCCTGTTCGTGTATAACAAAGTTCCCTGGTCGAGTATAGTAATGTCCCCTAATCGAGTATAACAAAGGCCACTGATCGAGTAAAACAAAGTCCCCTTATCCAGCATAACAAAGGCCTCTGGTCTAGAATAACAAACCCCCCTGATCGAATATTACAAAGTCCCCTGATCAAGTATAACAAAGTCCTCTGATTGCGTATAACAAAGTCCCCTGGTCGAGTATAACAAAGCCCCCTGATGGAGTATAACAAAGACCATGATGGAGTATAACAAAGTCCCCTGATCGAGGAAAACACAGCCCCCTGATCGAGTATAACAAAGTCCCCTGATCGAGTATAACAAAGCACCCTGGTCGGGTATAACAAAGCCCCCTGATCGAGTATAACAAAGTCCCCTGATTGAGTATAATAAAGCCCCCATACCGAGTATAACAAAATCCCCTGATCGAGTATATCAAACCCCCCTGGTCGAGTATAATAAAGGCCCTGATCGAGTATAACAAAGTCTCATGATCGAGTATAACAAATTCCCCTGGTTCGAGTATAACAAAAGCCCCTCATATAGTATAACAAAAGCCTCTGATCGAGCATAACAAAGGCCCCTCGTCGAGTATAACAAAGCCCCCTGATCAGGTATAACAAAATCCCCTGATCGAGAATAACAAAGGCCCCTAATCGAGTCTAACAAAGTCCCCTAATTGAGTTTAGCAAAGGCCCTTGATCGAGAATAACAAATGTCCCTCATCGAGTATAACAAAGTCACCTAATCGAATATAACAAAGCCCCCTGATCGAGTATAACAAAGTCCCCTGGTTGAATATAAGAAAGCCCCCTGATCGAATATAACAAAGTCCCTCATCGAGTATAACAAAGGCCCCTCATCGAGTCTAACAAAGTCCCCTGATCGATTATGACAAAGGCCCTAGATCGAGTAAAACAAAGCCAAATCATCGAGAATAACAAAGTCCACTAATCGAGTATAACAAAGTCCCCTGGTCGAGTATATCAAAGCACCCTGATCGAGTATAACAAAGTCCCCTGATCGAGTATAACAAAGTCCTCTGGTCGAGCATAACAAAGGCCCCTGATCGAGTATATCAAAGTCCCCTGATCAAGTATAACAAAGTCCTCTGATCGAGTATAACAAAGTCCCCTGGTCGAGTATAACAAAGGCCCCTGATGGAGTATAACAAAGACACTGATGGAGTATAACCAAGTCCCCTGATCAAGGAAAACAAAGCCCCCTGATCGAGTATAACAAAGTCCACTGATCGAGTATAACAAAGTCCATTGATCGAGGATAACAAAGGCCCCTGATCGAGAAAAACAAAGGCCTCCGTTTGAGTATAACAAAGCCCAGTGATCGAGTATAAGACATCCCCTGATCGAGTATAACATATCCCCTGATCGTGTATAACAAAGTTCCCTGGTCGAGTACAGTAATGTCCCCTGATCGAGTATAACAAAACCTCCTGATCGAGTATAACAAAGTCCCCTGGTCGAGTATAACAAAGTCCACTGATCGAGTATAACAAAGTCCTCTGATCGAGTATAACAAAGTCCCCTAATGGAGTATAACAAAGGCCCTTGATCGAGTATAATAAAGGCCATTAATCGAGTTTAACAAAGTCTCTTGATCGAGTATAGGAAAGCCCCTGATCGAGTAAAACAAAGTCCCCCGATCGAGTATAACAAAGTCCTCTGATCGAGTAAACAAAGTCCCCTGGTCGAGTATAACAAAGTCCCCTTATCAAGTATAACAATGTCCCCTCGTCAAGTATTACAAATTCCCCTGATCGAGTATAACAAAGTCCCCTAATCGAGTATAACAAAGCCCAATCATCGTGTATAACAAAGTCCCCTGATCGAGTATAACAAAGCCCCTTGATCGAGAATAACAAAGTCCCCACATCGAGTATAAAAAAGTCCCCTGGTCGAGTATAATAAAGTCCCCTGATAGAGTATATCAAAGCCCCCTCATCGAGTATAACAAAGTCCCCTAATCGAGTATAACAAAGTCCCGTGGTTGACTATAACAAAGTCCCCTGGTCGAGTATTACAAAGTCCCCTGATCGAGTATAACAAAGTCCCCTGATCGAGTATAACAAAGTCCCCTGATCGAGTATAACAAAGTCCCCTGATCGAGTATATCAAAGCCCCTTCATCGTGTATAACAAGATCCCCTGAACGAGTATAGCATATCCCCTGTTCGTGTATAACAAAGTTCCCTGGTCGAGTATAGTAATGTCCCCTAATCGAGTATAACAAAGGCCACTGATCGAGTAAAACAAAGTCCCCTTATCGAGCATAACAAAGGCCTCTGGTCTAGAATAACAAACCCCCCTGATCGAATATTACAAAGTCCCCTGATCAAGTATAACAAAGTCCTCTGATTGCGTATAACAAAGTCCCCTGGTCGAGTATAACAAAAGCCCCCTGATGGAGTATAACAAAGACCATGATGGAGTATAACAAAGTCCCCTGATCGAGGAAAACACAGCCCCCTGATCGAGTATAACAAAGTCCCCTGATCGAGTATAACAAAGCACCCTGGTCGGGTATAACAAAGCCCCCTGATCGAGTATAACAAAGTCCCCTGATTGAGTATAATAAAGCCCCCATACCGAGTATAACAAAATCCCCTGATCGAGTATATCAAACCCCCTGGTCGAATATAATAAAGGCCCTGATCGAGTATAACAAAGTCTCATGATCGAGTATAACAAATTCCCCTGGTTCGAGTATAACAAAAGCCCCTCATATAGTATAACAAAAGCGTCTGATCGAGCATAACAAAGGCCCCTCGTCGAGTATAACAAAGCCCCCTGATCAGGTATAACAAAATCCCCTGATCGAGAATAACAAAGGCCCCTAATCGAGACTAACAAAGTCCCCTAATTGAGTTTAGCAAAGGCCCTTGATCGAGAATAACAAATGTCCCTCATCGAGTATAACAAAGTCACATAATCGAATATAACAAAGCCCCCTGTTCGAGTATAACAAAGTCCCCCGGTTGAATATAAGAAAGCCCCCTGATCGAATATAACAAAGTCCCCTCATCGAGTATAACAAAGGCCCGGTTGAATATAAGAAAGCGCCCGATCGAGTATAACAGTTTCATCGAGTATGACAAAGGCCCCTCATGGAGTATCACAAAGACAGCTGATGGAGTATACCAAAGCCTCCTGATCGAGTATAACAAAGACCCCTGAACGAGTATAACACATCCGCTGATCGAGTATAACATATCCCCTGATCGTATATAACAAAGTCCCCTGGTCGAGATAGTAATGTCCCATAATCGAGTAAAACAAAGCCCCCTCATCGAGTATGACAAAGCCCCCGGATGGAGTATAACAAAGACAGCTAATGGAGTATAACAAAGTCCCCTGGTCGAGTATAACAAAACCCCCTCATCGAGTATAAAAAAGTCCACTGATCGAGTATAACAAAGGCCCCTCATCGAGTATAACAAAGCCCCCTCATCGAGTATGACAAAGCCCCCGGATGGAGTATAACAAAGACAGCTAATGGAGTATAACAAAGTCCCCTGATCGAGTATAACAAAGCCCCCAGATCGAGTATAAAAAAGTCCCCTGACCGAGTACAACAAAGTCCCCTGATCGAGTATAACATAGTCCCCTGATCGAGTATAACACATCCCCTGATCGAGTATAACATATCCGCTGATCGTATATAAGAAAGTCCCCTGGTCGAGATAGTAATGACCCATGATCGAGTATAACAAAGCCCCCTCATCGAGTATGACAAAGGTCCGTGATGGAGTATAACAAAGACAGCTGATGGAGTATAACAAAGTCTCCTGATCGAGTATAACAATATCCCGTGATCGAGCATAACAAAGTCCCCTGATCGAGTATAACAAAGTTCCTGGTCGAGTATAACAAAGTCCCCTAATCGAGTAAAACAAAGTCCTGATCGAGTATAACAAAGTCCCCTGGTCGAGTATAACAAATTCCACTGGTCGAGTATAACAAAGTCTCCTGATCGAGTATAACAAAGTTCTTGATCGAGTATAACAAAGTCCCCTAATCGAGTATATCAAAGCCCCCTGGTCGAGTATAACAAAGTCTCCTGATCGAGTCAAACAAACTCCAATGATCGAGTATAACAAAGTCCCCTGGTCGAGTATATTAAATTCCCCTGATCGAGTATAACAAAGTCCTCTGGTCGAGTATAACAAACGTCCCCTGGTCGAATATAACAAATTCCCCTGATCGAGTATAACAAAGGTCATGATCGAGCATAACAAAGTCCCCTGATCGAGTATAACAAATTCCCCTGGTTCGAGTATAACAAAAGCCTTTGATATAGTGTAATAAAGGCCCCTGATTGAGTATAACAAAGGCCCCTATTCGAGTATAACAAAGTCTCCTGATCAAGTAAAACAAAGTCCAATGATCGAGTATAACAAATTTCCCTGGTCGAGTATAATAAAGTTCCCTAATCGAGTATTACAAAGTCCCATTGTCGAGTATAATAAAGTCCCCTGACCGAGCGTAACAAAGTCCCCTGATCGAGAGTATCAAAGCCCCCTGGTCGAGTACAGTATAATAAAGGCCCCTCATGGAGTATAACAAAGTTTCATGATCAAGTATAACAAAGTCCCCTGGTTCGATTATAACAAAAGCCCATGATCGAGTATAACAAAGTCCCTTGCTCGAGAAAAGCAAAGTCCCCTCATCGAGTATAACAAAGTCCCCTAATCGAGTATAACAAAGACCAAACAACGAGTATAACAAAGTCCCCTCATCGAGTATAACAAAGCCCCCTGATCGAGAATAACAAAGTCCCCACATCGAGTATAAAAAAGTCCCCTGGTCGAGTATAACAAAGTCCCCTCATCGTGTATAACAAAGTCCTCTGATCGAGTATATCAAAGCCCCCTGATCGAGTATAACAAAGTCCCCTGATCGAGTATAACAAAGTCCCCTGATCGAGTATATCAAAGCCCCCTCATCGTGTATAACAAGGTCCCCATATCGAGTATAACAAAGTCCCCTGGTCGAGTATAACAAAGTCCCCTGATCGAGTACAACAAAGTCTCCTGATCGAGTATAACAAAGGGTCCCATTTGAGTATAACAATGTCTCTTGATTGAGTATAACAAATTCCCCTGATCGAGTATAACACATCCCCTGATCGAGTATAACAAAGCCCAATCATCGAGTATAACAAAGTCCCCTGAAGGAGTATAGCAAAGTCCCTGATCGAGTATAACAAGTCCCTGATCCAGGTAAAACAAGTCCCCTGGTCCAAGTATAACAAAAATTACTGATCGAGATGCAAGCCCCTGATCGGTATAACAAGTCCCTGATCGAGAATAGGAAAAGTCCCTGGTCGAGTATAACAAAGTCTCCACGATGGAGTAAAATGTCAATGATCCGGTATAACAAGTCTGGTCGAGTATAACAAATTCCCCTGATCGAGCATAACAAAGCCGCCTGATCGAGTATAACAAAGCCCCCTCATCGAGTATAAAAAAGTCCCCTGATCGAGTACAACAAAGTCCCCTGATCGAGTATAACAAAGGCCTCCGGTTGAGTGTAACAAAGTCTCCTGATCGAGTATAACAAAGTCCCCTGATCGAGTATAACACATCCCCTGATCGAGTATAACATATCCCCTGATCATATATAACAAAGTCCCCTAGTCGAGATAGTAATGTCCCATGATCGAGTATAACAAAGCCCCCTCATCGAGTATGACAAAGGCCCCTGATGGAGTATAACAAAGACAGCTGATGGAGTATAACAAAGTCCCCTGATCGAGTATAACAATGTCCCCTGATCGAGTATAACAAAGTCCCCTGATCGAGTATAACAATGACCCCTGATCGAGTATAACAAAGTCCCCTGATCGAGTAAAACAATGTCCCTGGTCGAGTATAACAAAGTCCCCTGATCGAGGATAACAAAGCCCCCTGATCGAGCCCAACAAAGTTCGCTGGTCGAGTATAACAAATCCCCTCATCGAGAATAACAAAGTCCCTTGATCGAGAATATCAAAGCCCCGTGGTCGAGTATAATAAAGGCCCCTCATGGAGTATAACAAAGCCCCCTGATCGAGTATAACAAAGGCCACTGGGTCGAGCATAACAAAAGCCCTTGATCAAGTATAACAAAGGCCCCTCATCGAGTATAACAAAGTCCTCTAATCGAGTATAACAAAGGCCCCTCATCGAGTCTACCAAAGGCCCCTCATCGAGTATAACAAAGTCACCTAATCGAATATAACAAAGTCCCTCATCGAGTATAACAAAGTCCCCTCATCGAATATAAGAAAGCCCCCTGGTCGAATATAACAAAGTCCCCTCATCGAGTATAACAAAAGCCCTTGATCGAGTATGACAAAGTCCCCTGGTCGAGTATAATAAATTTCCCTGATCGAATAAAACAAAGTCCCCTGTTCGAGTATAATAAAGGCCCTGTTCGAGTATAACTAAGTCTCATGATCGAGCATAACAAATTCCCCTGGTTCGAGTATAACAAAATCCCCTGGTATGGTATAACAAAGGCCCCTGATCGAGTAAACAAGCGGCTCTGATCGAGTATAAGAAAGTCCCCTGATAGAGTATAACAAAGTCCCATGGTCGAGTATAACAAAGTCACCTGATCGAGTATAACAAAGGCCACCGGTTGAGTATAACAAAGCCTCCTGATC
>NW_024734708.1:0-79612 GCF_018991925.1 Homarus americanus | reverse complement strand
AAGGTGCACCTTTGATACTCCCAGGTATACCCCTGACCTCCAGGTACACCATGACACTTCCAGGTACACCGCCCCAGCACTGCTGGTACACCTCCTGACCTCCATGTACCTCGGACACTCCCAGGTACGTCTCAGACACTCCCAGGTACACCTCAGACACTCCCAGGTACACCACTGACACTCCAGGTACACCCCTGACACTCCACGGTACTCCTCTGACAGTCCCAAGGTACACCTCTCCTGACACTCCCAGGTACACCACTGACACTCCCAGGTGCCTCCCCTGACACTCCACAGTACTCACTCTGACAGTCCCAGGTACACCTCTGACACTCCCAGGTACACCATGACACTCCCAGGTACACCACTGACACTGCCAGGTACATTTGAACACTGCCAGTGCACCTCAGACACGCCAAGGTACGCCTCAGACACTCCAGGTACACCTCCTGTCCTCCCAGGTACACCCTGACACTCCAGGTGCACCCCTCACACTCGCAGGATTTTGCCTCCGACACTCCCAGGTACACCTCAGACACTCCCAGGTACACCCTGACACTCCCAGGTACCTGCTTGACACTCCCAGGTACACCATGACAGTGCCAGGTACACCTCAGGCTGCTCCCAGGTACAACTCCAGACACTCTCCAGATTGCGCCTTGACACTCCCAGACACCTCTGACACTCCCAGGTACTCCTCTGACACTGGGTACACCTCAGACACTCCCAGGTACACTCCTGACTCTCCAGGTACAACTCTGACACTCCCAGGTACCTCCTGACTTACTCAGGTACACCTCCCAATCCCAGGGCACACCTCCTGACCTTCCAGGTACATCTCCTGACACTCCCAGGTACACCTGGCCTCCCAGTTACACCTCTGACACTCGCAGGTGCTCCTCTGACACTCTGGTACACACCTGGCACTCCAGGTGCACCTCTGGAGACTCCCAGGCCTGCAGGCACTCCCAGGTACCATGACACTGCCAGGTAAACCTCGGGCACTGCCAGGTGCACCTCTGAACACTCCCAGGTATGCCTCTGACTATCAGTACACCTTTGATGCTCCCAGGTATACCTCTGAAACTCTGGTACACCGCTGACACTTCCAGGTACACCGCTGACACTCCCAGGTACACCGCTGACACTGCCGGGTTCACCTCTCACACTCATGTGCACCTCAGAGACTCCCAGGTACACCTCAGGGCACTCCCAGGTACACCTTAGACACTCCAGGTTACCACTGACACTGGTACACCTCTGACACTCCCCAGGTACACCTCTAACTGAATACCTCCCCTGACTTGCTCCAGGGACATAATGACACTACCAGGTACACCTATGACCTCCCAAGTACCACCTGACACTCCCAGGTACGTCTGACACTCCCAGGCACACCACTGACACTCCCCAGGTTTTCCTTTGACACTGCCAGTGCACCTCAGACACTCCAAATTTTTACCTCCGACACTCCCAGGTACACCCCTGACTTGCTCCCAGGTACACCATGACACTCCCAGGTACACCTCGACATCCAGGTACTCCTCTGACACTTCCAGGGTTCTCTGACACTCCCAGGTACACCTGAGCACTCCCAGTTACCTCTGACCTCATAGGTGTGCTCCTCTGAGCACTCTCAGGTACACACCTGGCACTCCCAGGTGCCTCATCACTCCCAGGTACCTCAGACATTCCAGGGTACACCTCTGACACTCCCCAGGTACACCACTGACACTCAGGTGGAACCTCTGGCACTCCTGGTACTTCTCCTGATACTCCCAGGTACCAACACTTACACTCCCAGGTACTCTCGGGCTTGCTCCAAGGTACTCCTCAGATACTCCCACTTACCTCTGACACTCCAAAGGTACACCTTTGATACTCCCAGGTAACCCTGACACTCCCAGGTACACCACTTCAGCACTTCCAGGTACACCGCTGACACTGCCAGGCCCTCTGATGACACTCATGTACACCTCGGACACTCCCAGGTACGCCTCCAGACACTCCCAGGTACACCTCAAGACACTCAGGTACACCACCCCAACCTCCCAGAACACCGCTTCAGGCACTTCCCAGATTTTCACCGAGCACTGCCAGGTACATTCCAGACACTGCCAGGTTGCACCTCAGACACGCTTAGTGCCTCGAGACACTCCCAGTGCACCTCTGTCACTCCCCAGGTGATTGCACACCCCTGACGCTCCCAGGTGCACCCCTCACACTCACTGGGGTACACCTCCGACACTCCCAGGTGCCACCTCAGCCACTCCCAGGTTGCACCTCCAGCACTCAGGTACACCTCCGACCTCCCAGGTACCCCCTGACACTCTCAGGTGCCTTGTGCCTCCCAGACACACCTCTGACCTCCCAGGTACACCATGACACTGGGTACACCTCAGATTGCTCCCAGGTGCACTCCCAGACTCTCCCAGGCACACCTCTGACACTCCCAGGTACACCCCTGACACTCCAGGTACCTCTGACATCCATGTGCACCTCTGACACTTCCAGGTACATCACTGACACTTCCCAGGTACACCCTGACACTCCAGAGTTACACCTCGGCACTCGCAGTTACTCCTCTGACACTCTGGTGCACACCTGGCACTCCCAGGTACACCTCTGACACTCCCAGTGCACCTCTGACACTCCCAGGTACACCGCCTTTGGTACACCTCAGACACTCCCAGGTACCTCAGACTCTCCCAGGTACACCTCTGACCTCCCCAGGTACACCCCTGACCTCCCAGGTACACCTCGAGCATCCCATGTGCCTCTGACACTTCAGGTACATCTCCTGACAGCCTCCCAAATTTTACCTCTGACATCCATGTACCTCTGACACTTCAGGTACATCTCTGACACTCCCAGGTACACCCCCCTGACACTCCAGTTACCTCTGACACTCGCAGTTTACTCAGCGACACTCTGGTACCCACCTGGCACTCCCAGGTACCACCTCTGTTTCCTCGTGCACCGCTGACACTCCCAGGTACACCATGACACCTTGGGCAAACCTCAGACACTGCCAGGTACACCTCAGACTGCTCCAGGTATACCTCTGACTATCCCAGGTACCTTTGATACTCCCAGGTGCCTCTGAAACTCCAGGTACACCGCTGACACTTCCAGGTACACCGCTGACACTCCAGGGTACACCGCTGACACTGCCAGGTACACACACTCTCACACTCCATGCCTCAGAGACTCTGGTACACCTCAGACACTCCCAGGTACACCTCAGACACTCCAGGTACACCACTGACACTCCCAGGTACCTCCTGACACTTCAAGATACACCTCAGACACTCCCAGATACACCTCTGAGCACTCCCAGGTACACCTCTAACACTTCAGATACACCTCCTGACACTCCAGGGACACCAATGAACACTACCAGGTGCACCCTTGACACTCCCAGGTACACCTGTAAACACTCCCAGGTGCATCTCTCTGACACTCCCAGGCACCACTGACCTCCCCAGGTACCATGACGCCTGGTACACCTCAGGAGCACTCCCGGGGTACACCTCCGACACTCCCAGGTACACCCTGACACTCCCAGGTACACCGCTGGCACTTCCCAGGTACACCTCTGACATCCCAGGTACTCCTCCTGACACTTCAGGTACATCTCTGACACTCCCAGGCACACCCCTGACACTCCCCAGTTACGCCTCCTGACCTCGCAGGTACTCTCGACACTCTCTGGTACACACTTGGCACTCCAAATTGCACCTCACTCTGCTACCAGGTACACCTCAGACATTCCCAGGTACACCTCTGACACTCCCCAGGTACACCACTGACACTCCAAAAACACCTCTGGCACTCCCTGGTACTTCTCTGATACTCCCAGGTACAACACCCCACACCCGGTACTCCTCAGACACTCCCAAAGGTGCACCTCAGAACACTCCCAGGTGCTCTCTCCCAAAAACACCTCTGACACTCCAAGTGCACACCTTTGACACTCCCAGGTATACCCCTGACACTTCCCAGGTGCACCTTGACACTCCCCAGACACACCTCCTGACTTTGTACTCCCAGGTGCTCCTCTGACACTTCAGGTACCTCAGACACTCCCCAGGTACCTCTGACTCTCCCGTTACAACTCTGACACTCCAGGTACCCTCACGACACCTCCCAGGTGCACCTCCTGACATCCCAGGTACACCTCTGACACTTCAGGTACATCTCTGACTTGCTCCCCAGGTACACCCCCAACCTCCCAGCAGTTACACCTCCCCGACACTCGCAGGTGCTCCTCCTGACACTCCTGGTGCACACCTGTGCTCCCAGGTACACCTCCTGAGACTCCCAGGTACACCACACTGACACTCCCAGGTACACCATGACACGACCGGGTAAACCTCAGACACCCGCCAGGTACACACCTCGAACTTGCTCCAGGTATACCTCGACTATCCCAGGTCCACCTTTGATGCTCCCAGGTATGCCTCTGAAACTCAGGTACTGCTTGTGCTTCCAGGTACACCATGGCCTCCCAGGTGCACCATGACACTGCCAGGTGCACCTCTCTGCTCATGTGCACCTCAGAGACTCCCAGGTGCACCTCAGACACTCCCAGGTACACCTCAGACACTCCGTTTCTGCAATGACACTCCCAGGTGCACACCTCCTGGCCTCCCAGGTACACCTCTAACACACTTCCAGATGCACCTCCTGACTCCCAGGGACACCAATGACACTACCAGGTACACCTATGACCACTCCCAAGTACGCCTATGACCTCCCAGGTACACGTCTGTGCTCCCAGGCACACCATGACACTCCCAGGTGCACACCGCTGACACTGCCAGGTACACCTCAGACACTCCCAGGTACACCTCCGACACTCCCAGGTACCCCCAGTACTCCCAGGTACACCGCTGACACTCCCAGGTACACCTCCCTGACATCCAGGTACTCCTCTGACACTTTCCAGGGTACATCTCCTGACACTCCCAGGTACACCCCTGACACTCCCAGTTACACCTCTGACACTCGCAGGTGCTCCTCCTGACACTCTCTGGTACACACCTGGCTTTGGGTACACCTCATACCTCCCAGGTACACCTCAGACATTCCCAGGTACCAGCCTCCCAGATTGCCTCCTGACACTCCGAGACACCTCTGGCACTCCTGGTACTTCTCTGATACTCCCAGATTTTGACACTTACACTCTGGGTACTCCTCAGACACTCCCAGGTGCACCTCAGACACTCCCAGGTACTCCTCAGATACTCCAAAAACCTCTGACCTCCAGGTACACCTTTGATACTCCCAGGTAAACCCCTGACTTGCTCCCAGGTACACCGCCCGGCACTTCCAGGTGCACCATGGCTTGCACCAGGTGCACCTCCTGACACTCATGTACACCTCGGACCTCCAGGTACGCCTCAGACACTCCCAGGTACACCTCAGACACTCCCAGGTACACCTGACACTCCCAGGTACCATGACACTCCCCAGGTACACCACTGACACTGCCAGGTACATTTCAGACACTGCCAGGTACACCTCAGACACGCCCAGGTACGCCTCAGACACTCCCGTTGCACCTCTCTCTGTCACTCCCAGGGTACACCCCTGAGCACTCCCAGGTGCACCCCTCACACTCACTGGGTGCACCTCCGACCTCCCAGGTACACCTCAGCCACTCCCAGGTGCACCTCCAACACTCCCAGGTACACCTCCGACACTCCCAGGTACACCCCCGAGCACTCAGGTGCCTTGGCACTCCCAGACACCTCCTGACACTCCCAGGTACACCATGACACTTTCAGGTACCTCAGACACTCCCCAGGTACACTCCAGACTCCCAGAGCACCTCTGACTTGCTCCAGGTACACCCCTGACACTCCCCAGGTACACCTCTGATCCCATGTACCTCTGACACTTCCAGGTACATCACCCCGACGCACTCAGGTACACCCTGACACTCCCAGTTACACCTCTGACTCGCAGTTGCTCCTCTGACACTCCTGGTACACACCTGGCACTCAGGTGCCTCTCTGACCTCCCAGGTACACACTCCTGGCACTCCAGGTACACCGCCCCTGACACTTTGGGTACACCTCAGACACTCCCAGGTACCTCCAGACTCTCCCAGGTGCACCTCAGCCTCCCAGGTACACCCCTGACACTCCCAGGTACCTCTGACATCCCATGTACACCTCCTGACACTTCCAGGTACATCTCTGACCTCCCAGGTACACCCCTGACACTCCCAGTTACACCTCATTTTCGCGGTTACTCCTTTGACACTCTGGTGCCACACCAGGCACTCCCAGGTACACCTCTGACACTCCCAATTTTCCTTTGACACTCCAGGTACCGCTGATGCTTGCCAGGTAAACCTCAGACTTGCTGCCAGGTTACACTCAGACACTCCCAGGCAACCTCTGACTATCCCAGGTACGCGATGCTCCCCAGGTATGCCTCAAACTCAGGTACCATGACACTTCCAGGTACACCGCCCCGACACTCCAGGTACACCGCCCAGGCACTGCCAGGTACACCTCTCACACTCCATCATGCACCTCAGAGACTCTGGGTACCTCAGACTCAGGTACCTCAGACACTCGGTACACCACTGACACTCCCAGGTACACCTCCTGACACTTCAAGATACATCTCAGACACTCCCAGGTACCTCTGACACTCCCAGGTACACCTCTAACACTTCCAGATGCACCTCTGACCTCCCAGGGACTTTAATGACACTACTGGTACACCTATGACTGGGTACACCTAAGCACTCCCAGGTACATCTCTGTGCTCCCAGGCACACCGCTGACCTCCCAGGTGCACCGCCCCTGACCTGCCAGGTACCTCAGAGACTCCCAGGTACACCTCCAGGCACTCCCAGGTACCCTGACACTCCCAGGTACACCGCTTCCTCCCAGGTACACCTCTGACATCCCGGGTACTCTCCTGAGCACTTCCAGGGTACATCTCTGACACTCTGGGCACCCCAGCCTCCCAGTTACACCTCTGGCACTCGCAGGTACTCCTCAGGCACTCTCTGGTACACACTTGGCACTCCAGTTACACCTCACTTACTCCCAGGTACACCTCAGGCATTCCCAGGTACACCTCCTGGCACTCCCAGGTACACCACTGACACTCCAAGAACACCTCTGGCACTCCCTGGTACTTCTCTGATACTCCCAGGTACAACACCCACCCGAGGCCCTCAGACCTCCCAGGTACCTCAGGCCTCCCAGGTGCTCTCCAGATGCTCCAAAGCACCTCTGACCTCCAGGTACTGTGACCTCCAGGTATACCCCTGACACTTGGGCTGTGACCCCTTCCAGGTACACCATGACACTGCCAAATTGCACCTCTGACCCACTCCATGTACACCTCAGACCTCCCAGGTACGTCTCAGACACTCCCAGGTACACCTCAGACACTCCCAGGTACCACTGTGCTCCAGGGCACACCCCCTGACCTCCACGGTACTCCTCTGACGGTCCCAGGTGCACCTCCCCAGCCTCCCAGGTACACCACTGACACTCCCAGGTACACCCTGACACTCGTGCTCCTCTGACAGTCCCAGGTACCTCCCAGCCTCTCCCAGGTACACCGCTGACCTCCAGGGTACACCACTGACACTGACAGGGCATTTCAGGTGCTGCCAGGTACACCTCAGACACGCCCAGGTACGCCTCAGGAACACTCAGGTACACCTCTGTCCCTCCCAGGTACACCCCTGACACTCTGGGTGCACCCCTCACTCGCAGGTACACCTCTGACACTCCCAGGTACACCTCAGACACTCCCAGGTACACCCCTGACACTCCCAGGTACACCGCCCCAACCTCCCAGGTACACCGCCCGGCAGTGCCAGGTGTGCACACCTCCAGGCACACTCCCAGGTGCTCAGACACTCTCAGGTGCACCTTGACAGCTCCAGACCACACCTCTGACACTCCAGGTGCTCTCCTGACACTTCCAGGCACACCTCGGACCTCCCAGGGTGCCTCCTGACTCTCCAGGTGCAACTCTGTGCTCTGGGGAACACCCTAAGCATCTGGTGCACCTCTGACATCAGGTGCACCTCTGACACTTCCAGGTACATCTCTGACACTCCAGTTACACCTCTGACACTCGCAGATCTGACACTCTGGTACACACCTGGCACTCCCAGGTACACCTCTGACTTGCTCCCAGGTACACCTTGGCCTCCCAGGTACACCGCTGACACCCAGGTAAACCTCCAGACACTGCCAGGTACACCTCAGACGCCAGGGCATCCTCTGACTATCCCAGGTACACCTTTGATGCTCCCCAGGTATGCCTCTGAAATTCCCAGGTACACCATGACACTTCCAGGTACACCATGACACTCCCAAGGTACACCGCTGACACTGCCAGGTACACCTCTCCCCTCCATCAGCCACCTCAGAAGTCCCAGGTACACCTCGAACACTCCCAGGTACACCTCGGGCTCCAGGTACACCACTGACACTCCCAGGTACACCTCGACACTTCAAGATACCTCTGACCTCCCCAGGTACACCTCCTGACACTCCAGGTACACCTCTAACACTTCCAGACTGCACCTCTGACACTCCCCAGGGACACCAATGACACTACCAGGTACCTATGACACTCCCAGGTACACCTATGGCCTCCAGGTTACATCTCTCTGACGCCCAGGCACACCACCACTGACACTCCCAGGTACACCATGACACTGCCAGGTACACCTCAGACACTCCCAGGTACCTCCACGACACTCCCAGGTACACCCTGACACTCCCAGGTGCACACTTGACACTCCCAGGTACACCTCTGACATCCAGGTGCTCCTCCCGACACTTCCAGTACATCTCCTGACACTCCCAGGTACACCCCTGGCCTCCCAGTTACACCTCTGACACTCACCCAGGTACTCCTCTGACACTCTCTGGTACCTGGCACTCCCAGGTACACCTCATACACTCCAGGTACCTCAGACATTCCCAGGTACCACCTCGGCACTCCCAGGTACACCACTGACACTCAGGGAACACCTCTGGCACTCCCCTGGTGCCTACTCTGATAATCAGGTCCCTGCTTGCCCACTCCAGGTGCTCCTCAGACACTCCCAGGTACACCTCAGACACTCCCAGGTACTCCTCCTTGAATGCTCCCAAAACACCTCTGACACTCCAAAATTGCCTGTTTGTTGATGCTCCCAGGTAAGCCCTGACACTCCCGGGTACACCGCTGGCTTTGCTTCCAGGTACACCACTGCCAGGTACACCTCTGATACTCCATGCCACCTCGGACACTCCCAGGAACGCCTCAGACACTCCCAGGTACCTCAGCCTCCCAGGTGCACCACTGACCTCCCAGGTACACCGCCTTGACACTCCCAGGTACTACTGAGCACTGCCAATTTACATTTCAGACACTGCCAGGTACACCTCAGACACGCCCAGGTACGCCTCAACACTCCCAGGTACACCTCTGTCACTCCCAGGTACCCCTGACACTCCCAGGTGCACCCCTCACACTCACTGCACCTCCGACTTGCTCCCACATCCACCTCCGGCCACTCCCAGGTGCCTCAACACTCCCAGGTACACCTCCGACACTCCCAGGTACACCCCTGGCCTTGCTCCAGGTGCACCCCTGTTACTCCAGGGTACACCGCTGACCTGCCAGGTGCACCTCAGACACTCCAGGCCTCAGACATAGTTGCACCTTGACACTCAGACACACCTCTGAAGGCACTCCAGGTGCACCGCTGACACTTCCAGGTACACCTCAGACACTCCCGGTGCACTCCAGACTCCCAGGCACACCTCTGACACTCCAGGTGCACCCCTGACACTCCCAGGTACACCTCTGACATCCCATGTACACCTCTGACACTTCCAGGTATCACTGACACTCCAGGTACCCCTGACACTCCAGTTACACCTCTGACACTCGCAGTTACTTCTCTGACACTCTGGTACACACCTGGCACTCCCAGGTACACCTCTGACACTCCAGGGCACACCACTGACACTCCCAGGTACACCGCCCCAGGCACTGCCAGGTAAACCTCAGACACTGCCAGGTACACCTCAGACACTCCCAGGTATACCTCCTGACCTCCCAGGTACACCTTTGATGCTCCCAGGTATGCCTCTGAAACTCCAGGTACACCATGACACTTCCAGGTACACCACTTCGGCACTCCCAGGTGCACCGCTGACACTGCCAGGTGCACCTCTCACACTCCATGTACACCTCAAGACTCCCAGGTACACCTCAGACACTCCCAGGTACACCTCAGACACTCAGGTGCACCACTGACACTCCCAGTGCCACCTCCCTGACACTTCAAGATACACCTCAGACACTCCCAGGTACCTCTGACACTCCCAGGTACACCTCTGACCCACTTCAGATACACCTCTGACACACCCAGGGACACCAATGACACCAGGTACACTATGACACTCCCAGGTACACCTATGTTCCCAGGTACATCTCTGACACTCCCCAGGCACACCATGACCTTGCTCCCAGGTACACCATGTTGTGCACACCTCAGACACTCCCAGGTACAACTCGACACTCCCAGGTACCTGAGCACTCCCAGGTACACCGCTGACAGTGCCAGGTACACCCTCAGACACTCCCAGGTACAACTCAGACACTCTCAGGTGCACCTTGACACTCCAGACACACCTCTGACACTCCCCAGGTACTCCTCTGACTTGCTTCCAGGTACACCTCCAGACACTCCCAGGTGCCTCCTGACTCTCCCAGGTACAACTCTGACACTCCCAGGTACACCCCTGACACTCCCAGGTACCCCTCAATCCAGGTACACCTCTGACACTTCCAGGTGCATCTCTGACACTCCCAGTACCCCTGACACTCCCAGTTACACCTCTGACACTCGCAGGTACTCCTCTGACACTCTGGGTACAACCTGGCACTCCCAGGCCTTCTGACACTCCCAGGTACACCTTTGACCTCCAGGTACACCGCCCACTGCCAGGTAAACCTCGAACACTGCCAGGTGGTACACCTCAGACACTCCCAGGCCTCCCTCCTGACTATCCCAGGCCACACCTATGATGCTCCCAGGTATACCTCTATGAAACTCAGGTACTGTGACACTTCCAGGTACCATGACACTCCCAGGTACACCATGACTTTTCTCCACGACACCTCTCACACTCATGTCCCACCTCAGAACTCCCAGGTACACCTCAGACACTCCCAGGTACCTCAGACACTCAGGTACACCACTGACCTCCCAGGCCACACTTCGGCCTTCATGATACCTCAGACACTCCCAGGTACACCTCCTGACACTCCCAGGTGCACCTCTGCTTTGCTTCCAGATCTCCCTCTGGCTGCACTCTTGGGACACCAATGACACTACCAGGTACACCTATGAAACCAGACACTGCCAGGTACACCTCAGACACTCCCAGGTATTCTCTGACTATCCCAGGTACACTTTTGATACTCCCAGGTATACCTCTGAAACCCCAGGTACACCGCTGACACTTCCAGGTACACCGCTGACACTCCCCAGGTACACCGCTGACACTGCCAGGTACACCTCTCACACTCCATGTACACCCTCAGAGACTCACAGGTACACCCCAGACACTCCCGTACACCTCAGACACTCCAGGCACACCACTGACACTCCCGGTGCACACCCTCTGACACTTCAAGATACACCTCAGACACTCCCAGGTACACCTCTGACACCCCAGGTACACCCTAACACTTCCAGATACACCTCTGACACTCCCAGGGACACCAATGACACTACCAGGTACACCTATGACACCCCAGGCACACCTATGACACTCCCAGGTACATCTCTGACACTCCCAGGCACACCAGCTGACACTCCCAGGTACACCGCGACACTGCCAGGTGCACACCTCAGACACTCCCAGGTACACCTCCGACACTCCCAGGTACACCCTGACACCCCAGGCACAGCTGACACCCCAGGTACACCTCTGACATCCCAGGTACTCCTCTGACACTTCCAGGTACATCTCTGACACTCCCAGGCACACCCCTGACACCCCCAGTTACACCTCCGACACTGCAGGCACTCCTGATGGCCTCTGGTACACACACTTGCACCCAAGGTACACCTCATACACTGCCAGGTACACCTCAGACATTCCCAGGTACACCCTGACACTCCAAGGTACACCACTGACACTCCAAGAACACCTCTGGCACTGGTACCTCTGATACCCCAGGTACAACACTTACACCCGAGGCACTCCTGAGACACCTCAGGCACACCCCAGACACTCCCAGGTACCCCTCAGATACCCCAAAACACCTCTGACACTCCAAGGCACACCTTGACACCCCAGGTATACCCCTGACACTCCCAGCACCTGACACTCCCAGACACACCTCTGACACTCCCAGGTACCCTCTGACACTCCAGGCACACCTCAGACACTCGGTACACTCCTGACTCTCCCAGGTACAACTCTGACACTCCCAGGCACACTCCTGACACCCAGTACACCCTGACATCCCAGGTACACCCCTGACACTTCCAGGTACATTCTGACACTCCCAGGTACACCCCCTGACACCTCCCAGCACCTCTGACACTCGCAGGTACCTCTGACACTCTTCTTCAGACACCACAGGCACACCCCCAGACACGCCCAGGCACGCCTCAGACACCCCAGGTACACCCCTCTGTCACCCCAGGCACACCCCTGACACACTCCCCAGGCACCACCGGACACTGCCAGGCACATTTCAGACACTGCCAGGCACACCCCAGACACCAGGCACGCCCCCAGACACTCCCCAGGCACACCCCTGTCACTCCCAGGCACACCCCTGACACCCAGGCACACCCCCTCACACTCGCAGGTACACCTCCGACACTCCCAGGCACACCTCAGACACTCCCCAGGCACACCCCCTGACACCTTAGGTACACCGCTGACACTCCCCAGGTACACCGGCTGACAGTGCCAGGTACATTCCCAGACACTCCCTGGTGTACAACCCAGACACCTCAGGCACCTGGACACTCCCCAGACACACCTCTGGACACTCCCAGGCAATTCTCCTGACACTTCCAGGCACACCCCTGCACACCCCAGGAACACCCAGACTCTCCCAGTACAACTCTGACACTCCCAGGCACACTCCCCTTCTGACACTCCCAGGTACACCTCTGACATCCCAGGCACACCTCTGACACTTCCAGGCACACCTCTGACACTCCCCAGGCACACCCCCTGACACTCCCAGTTACACCTCTGACACTGCAGGCACCTCTGACACTCTGGTACACACTCAAGTAATTCCCAGGTACACCTCTGACACTCCCAGGCACACCGCTGACACTCCCAGGCACACTGCTGACACCACAGGTAAACCTCAGACACTGCCAGGCACACCCCTCAGACACTCCCAGGCATACCTCCTGACTATCCCAGGCACCTTTGATACTCCCCAGGCAGCTACCTCTGAAACCCCAGGCACACCGCTGACACTTCCAGGCACACCGCCGACACCCCAGGCACACCGCTGACACTGCCAGGCACACCTCTCACACTCCATGCACACCCCAGAGACCCCAGGCACACCCCAGACACTCCCAGGCACACCTCAGACACTCCAGGTACACCACTGACACCCCAGGTGCCACCTCTGACACTTCAAGATACACCTCAGACACTCCCAGGCACACCTCCTCTGACACTCCCAGGTACACCTCCTAACACTTCCAGATACACCTCTGACACTTAGGACACCAATGACACTACCAGGCACACCCAGTGACACTCCCAGGTACACCTATGACACTCCCAGGTACATCTCTCTGACACTCCCCAGGCACACTGCTGACACTCCCAGGCACACCCTGACACTGCCAGGCACACTCCCCAGACACTCCCAGGCACACCTCCGACACTCCCAGGCACACCCCTGCTACCCCAGGCACACCGCTGACACTCCAGGCACACCTCTGACATCCCAGGTACCCCTCTGGGACACTTTCCAGGCACATCTCTGACACCCCAGGCACACTGGGACACTCCCAGTCACACCTCTGACACTCAGCAGGCACCTCTGACACCTCTGGTGCACACACCTGGCACTCCAGGTACACCTCAGACCTCCCAGGTACACCTCCGACACTCCCAGGTACACCCCTGACACTCCCAGGTACATGACACTCCAGGTACACCTCCTGACATCCCAGGTACCCCTCTGACACTTTCAGGTACATCTCTGACCTCCCAGGTACACCCCTGACACTCCCAGTTCCTCTGACACTCTGCAGGTACTCCTCTGACACTCTCTGGTACCACCTGGCCTCCCAGGTACACCTCACACACTCCCAGGTACACCTCAGACATTCCCAGGTACACCTCTGACACTCCCAGGTCACACCACTACACTCCCAGGTACACCTCTGACACTTCCAGATACACCTCTGACACTCCCGGGACACCAATGACACTACCAGGTACCTATGACACTCCCAGGTACACCTCTGACACTCCCAGGTACATCTCTGACACTCCCAGGCACACCGCTACCTCCCAGGTACACAGCTGACACTGCCCGTGCACTTCGAACACTCCCAGGTACACCTCCGACACTCCCAGGTAACCCTGACCTCCCAGGTTCACCTCTGACACCCAGGTACTCCTCTGACACTCCCAGGTACACCTCTGTCCTCCCAGGTACACCCCTCCACACACTCAGGGTACCTCCGACACTCCCAGTACCTCTGACTCTCCCAGGTACACCTCAGACACTCCCAGGTACACCACTGACCTCCCTGGTACACCTCTGACACTTCAAGATACACCTCAGACACTCCCAGGTACACCTCTGACACTCCCAGGTACACCACTGACACTACCATGTACACCATGCCTCCCAGGTACACCTTGACCTCCCAGGTACCTCAGAACCTCCAGGTACACCACTGACACTCCCAGGTACACCTCTGACACTTCAAGATACACCTCGACACTCCCCAGGTACACCTCAGACACTCCCAGGTACACCTCTGACACTTGCAGATACCTCTGACACTCCCGGGCACCAATGACACTCCCAGATACACCTCTGACACTCCCAGGTACACCACTGACACTACCATGTACACCTATGACACTCCCAGGTACACCTCTGACACTCCCAGTTACACCTCTGACACTCCCAGGTACACCGCTGACACTCCCAGGTACCATAAACACCAGTACACCCCAGACACTGCCAGGTACACCTCAGACACTCCAGGTACTCTCCTGACCTCCCAGTTACACCTCGAAACTCCAGTTACACCCTGACACTCCCAGGTCCACCTCTGACACTCCCAGGTACCTCTGACACTCCCAGGTACACCTCCAATACTCCCAGGTACACCTTTGACACTCCCAGGTACATCCTTGCCTCCCAGTACACCCAGAAACTCCCAGGTACACCTCTGACACTCCCAGGTACACCGCTGCCACTGCCAGGTACACCTCAGACACTGCCCGGTACCTCAGACACTCCCAGGTATACCTCTGGCTCTCCCAGGTACACCTCAGACACTCCAGGTACACCACTGACACTCCCAGGTACCTCTGACACTTCAGATACACCTCAGACACTCCCAGGTACACCTCTGACACTCCCAGGCACACCTCTGACACTTGCAGATACACATCTGACACTCCCAGGACACCAATGACACTCCCAGATACACCTCTCACACTCCCAGGTACACCACTGACACTTCAAGATACACCTCAGACACTCCCAGGTACACCTCTGACACTCCCAGGTACACCTCTGACACTTCCAGATACACCTCTGACACTCCCAGGGACACCAATGACACTACCAGGTACACCGCTGACACTGCCAGATACACCTCTGACACTCCCAGGTACATCTCTGACACTCCCAGCCACACCGCTGACACTCCCAGGTACACCGCTGACACTGCCAGATACACCTTAGCACTCCAGGTACACCTCCGACACTCCCAGGAAAACCGCCCCAGCCTCCCGTTCACCTCTGACACCCAGGTACTCCTCTGACCTCCCAGGCACACCTATGTCACTCCCAGGCACCCCTGACATCCAGGCCCCTCACACTCGCAGGTACACCTCCGACACTCCCAGGTACAACTCAGACACTCCCAGGTGCACCTCCAACACTCCCAGGTACACCTCCGACACTCCCAGGCACACCGTGACACTCCCAGGTACACCAACTCCCAGGTACACCGCTTGACACTGCCAGGTACTCCTCTGACTTCCAGGTACACCTCAGACACTCCAGGTACCTCCAGACTCTCCCAGGTACCTCTGACACTCCAGGTACACTCCTGACACTCCCAGGTACACCTCTGATATCCCAGGTACACCTCTGACACTTCCAGGTACATCTCTGACACTCCAGGTCCCTGACACCCCAGTTACACCTCTGACACTCGCAGGTACTCCTCTGACACTCTCTGGTACACACCTGGCACTCCCAGGTACACCTCACCTACTCCAGGCCTCAGACACTCCAGGTACACACCACTGCACTCCCAGGTACACCTCTGACACTTCAAGATACACCTCGAACACTCCCAGGTACACCTCTGACACTCCCAGGTACACCTCTAACACTTCCAGATACACCTCTGACACCCGGGACACCAATGACACTACCAGTACACCTATGAATCTCCCAGGCACACCTGCTGACACTCCCAGGTACATCTCTGACACTCCCAGGCACACCGCTGACACTCCCAGGTACACCATGACACTGCCAGGTACCTCCAGACACTCCCAGGTACCTCTCCGACACTCCCAGGCACACCCTGACACTCCCAGGTACACCGCTGACACTCCCAGGTACACCTCTGACATCCCAGGTACTCCTCTGACACTTCCAGGTACATCTCTGACACCCCAGGCACACCCCTGACACTCCCAGTTACACCTCTGACACTCGCGTACTCCTCTGACACTCTGCACACACCTGGCACCCCAGGCACACCTCATACACCCCAGGCACACCTCAGACATTCCCAGGCACACCTCTGACACTCCCAGGTACACCACTGACACCCGAGGAACACCTCTGGCACTCCCTGGTACTTCTCTGATACCCCAGGCACAACACTTCACCCAGGTACCTCAGACACTCCCAGGTACACCTCAGACACTCCCAGGTACCCTCAGATACTCCCAAACACCTCTGACACTCCAAGGTACACCTTGATACTCCCAGGTATATCCCTGACACTCCGGTACACCGCTGACACTTCCAGGTACACCGCTGACACTGCCAGGCACACCTCTGACACCCATGTACACCCTGACACCCCAGGTACGTCTCAGACACTCCACAGGTACACCTCAGACACCCCAGGCACACCACTGACACCCAGGTACACCCATGACACTCCACGGTACTCCTCTGACAGTCCCAGGTACACCTCTTGACACTCCCAGGTACACCGCTGACACTCCCAGGTACACCACTGACACTGCCAGGTACATTTCAGACACTGCCAGGTACACCCCAGACAGGCCCAGGTACGCCTCCAGACACTCCCAGTACACCGTGGACACTCCCAGGTACACCTCTGACATCCCAGGTACCTCTGACACTTCCAGGTACATCTCTGACACTCCCCAGGCACACCCCTGACACCCCAGTTACACCTCTGACACTGCAGGTACTCCTCTGACACCTCTCTGGTACACACCTGGCACTCCCCAGGCACACCTCATACACTCCCCACACCTCAGACATTCCCAGGTACACCTCTGACACTCCCAGGCACACCACTGACACTCCCAGGTACACCCTGACACTTCCAGATACACCTCTGACACTCCCCAGGACACCAATGACACTACCAGGTACACCTATGACACCCCAGGTACACCTCTGACACTCCCAGGCACATCTCTGACACTCCCAGGCACACCGCTGACACTCCCAGGTACACCGCTGACACTGCCCGGTACACTTCAGACACTCCCAGGTACACCTGACACACTCCCAGGTAAACCCCTGACACCCCAGGTTCACCTCTGACACCCAGGTACTCCCTCTGACACCCCAGGTACACCTCTGTCACCCCAGGTACACCCCTCACACTCGCAGGTACACCTCCGACACTCCCAAGGTATACCTCTGACTCTCCCAGGCACACCCTCACACTCCCGGTACACCACTGACACTCCTAGGTACACCTCTGACACTTCAAGATACACCTCAGACACTCCCAGGCACACCTCTGACACTCACCTATACCACTGTCACTACCATGTACACCTATGACACTCCCAGGTACACCTTGACACCCCAGGTACACCTCAGACACCCAGGCACACCACTGACACCCCAGGTACACCTCTGACACTTCAAGATACACCTCAGACACCCCAGGTACACCTCAGACACCCCAGGTACACCTCTGACACTTGCAGATACACCTCTGACACTCCCAGGACACCAATGACACTCCCAGATACACCTGACACTCCCGTGCACACCACTGACACTACCATGTACACCATGACACTCCCAGGCACACCTCTGGACACTCCCAGGCACGCCTCTGACACTCCCAGGTACACTGACACCCCAGGCACCGCGGAAACTACCAGGTACACCCCAGACACTGCCAGGTACACCTCAGACACTCCCGCACTCCTCTGACACTCCAGTTACACCTCCGAAACTCCCAGTTACACCCCTGACACTCCCAGGTCCACCTCTGACACTCCCAGGCACACCTCTGACACTCCCAGGTACACCTCCAATACCCCAGGCACACCTTGACACTCCCAGGTGCCATCGCTGACACTCGTGCCACCCCTGACACTCCCAGGTACACCTCTGACACTCCCCAGGTACACCCCAGACACCCCAGGCACACCTCTGACACTGCCAGGTACTTCTCAGACACTCCCAGGCACACCTCTGACACTCCCAACACCGCCGACACTCCCCAGGTACACCTCCGACACTTCCAGGTACACCTCAGACAGTCCCAGGTACACCTCTGACACCCAGGTACCCTCTGACACTGCCAGGTACACCTCTGACACACCCAGGTACTCCTCTGACACCCCAGGTACAACTCAGACACCTCAGGTGCACCTTGACACCCCAGACACACCCTGACACTCGGTACACCTCAGACACTCCCTGCACACCACTGACACTCCCAGGCACACCTCTGACACTTCAAGATACACCTCAGACACTCGCACACCTCAGACACTCCCAGGTACACCTCTGACACTTGCAGATACACCCCTGACACTCCCAGGGACACCACTGCACACCCCAGATACACCTCTGACATTCCCAGGTAAACATTCTGATACTCCCAGGCACACCTCTGACACTCCCAGGTCCGCCTCCGACACTCCCAGGTACAACCCGACACTCCCAGGTAAACTCTGATACTCCTAGGCACACCCTGACACTCCCCAGGCACACCCTTCACTCCTGGTCTCTCCCCTGACACTCCCAGGCACACCTCAGACACTCCCCTGGCACACCTCTGACACTCCAGGCACCTCTGACACTCCCGCAAGACACCTCCGAAACTCCCAGGCACACCTCTGACACTCCCAGGCACACTGCCACTGCCAGGTACACCTCAGACACTGCCCGGCACACCTCAGACACTCCCAGGCATACCTCTGACTCTCCCAGGCACACCTCAGACACCCCAGGCACACCACTGACACCCCAGGCACACCACTGACACCTCCAGGCACACCTCTGACCCCAGGCACACCTCTGACACTTGCAGATACACATCTGACACTCCCAGGGACACCAATGACACTCCCAGATACACCTCACACTCCCCAGGTACACCACTGACACTTCAAGATACACCCCAGACACTCCCAGGTACACCTCTGACACTCCCAGGTACACCTCTGACACTTCCAGATACACCCTGACACTCCAGGACACCAATGACACTACCAGGTACACCGCACACTGCCAGATACACCTCAGACACTCCCAGGCACACCCCACACTCCCCAGGTAAACCCCTGACACCCCAGGTTCACCTCTGACACCCAGGTACCTCTGACACTGCACACCTATGTCACTCCCAGTTACACCCCTGACACTCCCAGGCACACCTCACACTCGCAGGTACACCTGACGCTCCCAGGCCCACACCCCAGGCACCCCACCCTTGCACACCCCAGACACCCAGGCACACCACTGACACTCCCCAGGCACACCTCTGACACCCCAGGTACACCTCTGACACTCCCAGGACACCTCAATGACACTACCAGGCACACCTATGATACCCCAGGCACACCCTGACACTCCCAGGCACATCTCTGACACTCGCACCACCTGGACACTCCCAGACACCTCTGACACTCCCAGGTACACGCTGACACTGCCAGATACACCTCAGACACCCCAGGTACACCTCCGACACTCACACAGGAAACCCCTGACACTCCCAGGTTCACCTCTGACACCCAGGCACCTCTGACACCCCAGGCACACCCATGTCACCCCAGGCACACCCTGACACTCCCAGGTACACCTTCACACTGCAGGTACACCTCCGGACACTCCCAGGTACAACTCCAGACACTCCCAGGTGCACCCCCAACACCCCAGGTACACCTCCGACACCCCCAGGCACACCGTGACACTCCCAGGCACACCGCTGACACTCCCAGGCACACCGCTGACACTGCCAGGTACTCCTCTGACACTTCCAGGCACACCTCAGACACCAGTACACTCCAGACTCTCCCAGGTACACCTCTGACACCCCAGGTACACTCCCAACACCCCAGGTACACCTCTGATATCCCAGGTACACCTCTGACACTTCCAGGTACATCTCTGACACTCCCAGGCACACCCCTGACACCCCAGCACACCTCTGACACTGCAGGTACCCTCTGACACTCTCTGGCACACACCTGGCACCCAGGCACACCCCACACACCCCAGGCACACTCAGACATTCCCAGGCACACCTCTGACACTCCCCAGGCACACCACTGACACCCGGGGAACACCTCTGGCACTCCCTGGTACTTCTGATACCCCAGGTACAACACTTACACTCTCAGGCACTCTCAGACACCCCAGGTACACCCCCAGACACCCCAGGTACTCCTCAGACATCCCAAAACACCTCTGACACTGCGCACACCTTGATACCCCAGGTACACCTCTGACACTCCCAGGCACACCACACCAGGTACACCTCTGACACTTGCAGATACACCTCTGACACTCCCAGGACACCAATGACACTCCCGTCACACCTCTCACACTCCCAGGCACACCACTGACACTACCAGGTACACCTATGACACCCCAGGTACCCCTTGACACCCCAGGTACACCTATGTCACCCCAGTTACACCCTGACACTCCAGGTACACCTCACACTGCAGGTACACCTGACGCTCCCAGGTACAACTCAGACACCCCAGGTGCACCCAACACCCCAGGTACACCTCAGACACCAGGCACACCACTGACACCACAGGCACACCTCTGACACTTCAGGATACACCCCAGACACTCCCAGGCACACCTCTGACACCCAGGTACACCTCTGACACCCCAGGGACACCAGACACTACCAGGTACACCCATGATACTACCAGGCACACCTCTGACATTCCCAGGTACATCTCTCGACACTCCCAGGCACACCGCTGACACTCCCAGGTACACCTGCTGACACTGCCAGATACACCTCAGACACTCCCAGGCACACCTCCGACACTCCCAGGTAAACCCCTGACACTCCCAGGTTCACCTCTGACACCCAGGTACCTCTCTGACACTCCCAGGTATACCTATGTCACCCCAGGCACACCCCTGACACTCCCAGTTATACCTATGTCACCCAGGTACAACTCAGACACTCCCAGGTGCACCTCCAACACTCAGGTACACCTCCGACACTCCCAGGTACACCCCTGACACTCCCAGGCACCGCTGACACTCCCAGGTATACCGCTGACACTGCCAGTACCTCCTGACACCCAGGCACACCTCAGACACCCCAGGTACACTCCAGACTCTCCCAGGTACACCTCTGACACTCCCCAGGTACACCCCGACACTCCCCAGGTACACCTCTGATATCCCAGGCATACCTCTGACACTTCCAGGCACATCTCGACACTCCCAGGTACACCCCTGACACTCCCAGTTACACCTCTGACACTCTCAGGATCCTCTGACACTCTCTGGTACACACCTGGCACCCCAGGTACACCTCATACACCCCAGGCACACCCCAGACATTCCCAGGTACACCTCTGACACTCCCAGGTACACACTGACACCGAGGAACACCTCTGGCACTCCCTGGTTACTGATACTCCCAGGTACAACACTTACACTCCCAGGCACTCTTAGACACCCAGGTACACCTCAGACACTCCCAGGTACCTCAGATACTCCCCAAAACACCTCTGACACTCCAAGGTACACCTTTGATACTCCCAGGCATACCCTCTGACATCCCAGGCACACCGCTGACACGCCCAGGTACACCTCTGACACTTGCAGATACACCTCTGACACTCCCAGGACACCAATGACACTCCAGAGATACACCTCTCACACTCCCAGGCACACCACTGACACTACCAGGTACACCTATGACACTCCCAGGTACACCTCTGACACCCCAGGCACACCTATGACACTCCCAGGTACACCGCTGACACTCCCAGGTAAAACTGCAGACACTGCCAGGTACACCTCAGACACTGCCAGGTACACCTCAGACACTCCCAGGCACTCCTCTGACACTCCCAGTTACACCTCCGAAACTCCCAGTTACACCCCTGACACTCCCAGGTCCACCTCTGACACCCCAGGCACACCTCTCACACTCCCAGGCACACTTACCCCAGGCACCTTGACACTCCCCAGGTACACCGCTGACACTCCCCACGCACACCCCTGACACTCCCAGGCACACCTCTGACACTCCCCAGGTACACCCCAGACACTCCCAGGTACACCTCTGACACTCCCAGGTACTCCAGGAGACACTCCCAGGTACACCTCTGACACTCCCAGGTACACGCCGACACCCCAGGCACACCTCCGACACTCCCAGGCACACCCCAGACAGTCCCAGGTACACCTCTGACACTGCCAGGTACACCTCTGACACTGCCAGGTACACCTCTGACACTCCCAGGCACACCTGTGAAACCCCAGGTACTCCTCTGACACTCCCCTGGTACACACCTGACCCTCCCAGGCACACCCCATACACCACCAGGTACACCCCAGACACCCCAGGACACCTCTGACATTCCCAGGCACACCACTCACACTCCCAGGTACACCTCTGGCACCCCAGGTACACCTCTGGCACCCCAGGCACACCTAGACACTCCCAGGTACACCCCAGACAGTCCCAGGTACACCTCAGACACCCCAGGTACACCCCAACACTGCCAGGTACACCTCTGACACTGGCAGGTACACCTCGATACTCCCGCACACCTCTGACACTCCCAGGTACACCCCTGACACCCCAGGTTCACCTCTGACACACAAAGGTACTCTGATGCTCTCAGGTACTCGTCTGACACTCCCAGGTTCACTCTGACACTGGAGGAACACCTCTGTCACTCCTAGGTACACCACTGACACCCGCACACCTCAGACACCCCAGGCACACCTTGAACACTCCCCAGGTACACCCTCAGACACTCCCAGGCACACCCCTGACACTCCCAGGTACAACAGTGACACTCCCCAGGTACACCTGGACACCCCAGGTTCACCTCTGACACTCCCAGGTACACCTCTGACACACAAAGGTACTCCTCTGATGCCCCAGGTACTCCTCTGACACTCCCAGGTACACCTCCTGACAGTCCGAGGAACACCTCTGTCACCCCAGGCACACCTCAGACACCCCAGGTACAACTCTGTCACCCCAGGTACACCCCTGACACCCCAGGCACGCCCTCACACTCTCAGGTACACCTCCGACACTCCCAAACACCCCAGACACTCCCAGGTATACTCCAACACCCCAAGGCACACCTCCGACACTACCAGGTAAACCCCTGACACCCCAGGTTCACCTCTGACACCCAGGTACTCCTCTGACACCCCAGGTACACCTCAGACACTCCCAGAAACACCCAGACACCCCAGGTACACCCCTGACACCCCAGGTACCCCAGACACCCCAGGTACACCTCTGACACCCAGGCACACCGCTGACACTCACAGGTACACCGCTGACACTGCCAGGTAACCTGGACACTGCCAGGTACACCTCAGACACTCACAGGTATTCCTCTGACTCTCCCAGGTACACCGCTGACACTTCCAGGTACACCGCTGACACTCCCAGGTACACCGCCAGAGCCACTCCTCTGACACTTCCAGGTACACCTCAGACACTCCCAGGTACACTCCAGATTCTCCCAGGTACACTGACACTCCCAGGCACACCCCTGACACTCCCAGGCACACCTCTGACATCCCAGGCACACCTCTGACACTTCCAGGTACATCCTTGACACTCGCACACCCCTGACACTCCCAGTTACACCTCTGACACTGCAGGTACTCCTCTGACACTCTGGCACACACCCTGGCACTCCCAGGCACACCTCATACACCCCAGGCACACCTCAGACATTCCCAGGTACACCCCAGACACCCCAGGTACTCCCAGATACCCCAAAACACCTCTGACACCCCAAGGTACACCTTGATACTCCCAGGTATACCCCTGACACTCCCGGGCACACCGCTGACACTTCCAGGTACACTGCTGACACTGCCAGGTACACCTCTGACACTCCATGTACACCTCTGACACTCCAGGTACACCCCTGACACTCCCCTGGTACTCCTCTCGACAGTCCCAGGTACACCTCTGACACCCAGGCACACCGCTGACACTCCCCAGGCACACCACTGACACTGCCAGGTACATTTCAGACACTGCCAGGCACACCTCAGACACGCCCAGGCACGCCCAGACACCCCAGGCACACCTCTGACACTCCCAGGTACACCTCTGACACTCCGAAACTCCCAGGCACACCTCCGATACCCCAGGTACACTTCTGACACTCCCAGGCATTCCTCTGACACTCACAGGCACATCTCAGACACCCCAGGCACACCTCTGGCACTCCCAGCACACCCCTGACAATCCCAGGCACCCCAGACACTCCCAGATACACCTCTAACACTGGCAAGTACACCTCTGACACTCCCAGGTACCCTCTGACATTCCCAGGCACGCCTCAGACACTCCCAGGCACACTCTAACACTGCCAGGTACACCTCAGACACTCCCAGCACCTCTAACACTGCCAGGCACACCTCAGACACCCCAGGCACACCTCCAACACTGCCAGGTACACCTCAGACACCCCCGGGTACACCTCAACACTGCCAGGTACACCTCTGACACTGGCAGGTACACCTCCGATACTCCCAGGTACAACAATGACACCCCAGGTACAACAATGACACTCCCAGGTACAACAATGACACTCCCAGGTACAACAATGACACCCCCAGGTACACCCCTGACACTCCCAGGTTCACCTGGACACACAAAGGTACCCTGATGCTCCCGTCTGACACCCAGGCACACCTCTGACACTCCGAGGAACACCTCTGTCACCCCAGGTACACCACTGACACTCCCCAGGTACACCTCTAACACTGGCAGGTACACCTCTGACACTCCCAGGCACTCCCTGACAACCAGGACACCCCAGACCCCAGGCACACCCCAACACGGCCAGGCACACCCCAGACACCCCAGGTTCACCCCAACACTTCCAGGCACACCCCAGACACCCCCAGCACACCCCAACACTGCCAGGCACACCCCCAGACACCTGAGGCACACCCCAACACTGCCAGGCACACCTCTGACACTGGCAGGTACACCTGATACTCCCAGGCACACCTCTGACACTCCCAGGTACAACAATGACACTCCCAGGTACACGCCTGACACTCCCAGGTACTCCCAGGTTCACCTCTGACACACAAAGGCACTCCTCTGATGCTCCCAGTTACTCAAGTCTGAGTACTCCCAGGCACACCTCTGACACCTGAGGAACACTCTGTCACCCCAGGTACACCACTGACACTCTAGGCACACTCAGACAATTCTGGTGTCGCCTCTGAACACTCTGGTGCAACACCCCAGACACTCCCAGATACAACTCCTGACACACCCCCAGGTACAACCCGGACACTCCCAGGTAAACCTCCGATACTCCCAGGTACAATTCCCTGACACCCCAGGCACACCCTTCACCCCTGGTTCTCCCATGACACCCCAGGCACACCCCAGACACTCCCTGGTACACCCTCTGACACCCCAGGCACACCCTGACACTCCCCAGGCACACCCCCTGACACTGCCAGGCACACCCCTGACACTCCCCAGGCACACCGCTGACACTGCCAGGCACACCTCAGACACCAGGTACACCCCAGACACCCCAGGCATACCTCTGACTCTCCCAGGCACACCCTCAGACACCCCAGGCACACCACTGACACCTGCACACCTCTGACACTCAAGATACACCTCAGACACCCCCAGGCACACTCTGACACCCCAGGCACACCGCTGACACTCCCAGGCACACCTCTGACACTTGCAGATACACTGACACCCCAGGGACACCAATGACAATTCTGGTGACACACCCCTCACACTCACAGGCACAATTCAATTGACACCACCAGGCACACCCATGGACACCCCAGGCACACCTCTGACACCCCAGGCACACCTCTGAGACCCCAGGCACACCGCCGACACCCCAGGCACACCTATGACTCCACAGGCACACACCTCAGACACTGCCAGGCACACCTGAGACACTCCCAGGCACCTCTCTGACACCTGAAGCCACACCTCCGAAACTCCCAGTCTCCCAGTTACACCCTGACACTCCCAGGTCCACCTCTGACACCCCAGGCACCTCTGACACTCCCAGGCACACCTCAAATTCTGCACACCTTGACACTCCCAGGTACACCGCTGACACTCCCACGTACACCCCTGACCTCCCAGGCACACCTCTGACACTCCCAGGCACACCTAGACACTCCCAGGTTCACCTCTGACACTCCCCAGGTACTCAGGAGACACCCAGTACACCTCTGACGCCCCAGGCACACTGCCGACACCCCAGGCACTCCCGGAATCCCAGGTACACCTCAGACAGTCCCAGGCACACCTCCTGACACTGCCAGGTACAACTCTGACACTGCAGGTACACCCTCTGACACTCCCTGGCACACACACCTGACCCTCCCAGGCACACCCCACACCACCAGGCACACCTCAGACACCCCAGGCACACCTCTGACATTCCCAGCACACCACCACACTCAGGCACACCCTGGCACCCCAGGCACACCCTCTGGCACCCCAGGCACACTTATGACACCCCAGGCACACCTCCAGACAGTCCCAGGCACACCTCTGACACTGCCAGGTACACCTCTAACACTGCCAGGCACACCTCTGACACTCCCAGTACACCTCTGAAACTCCCAGGTACTCTTCTGACACCTGGTACACACCTGAGCCTCCCAGCACCACACACCACCAGTTACACCTCAGACACTCCCCAGGCACACCTCTGACATTCCCCAGGCACACCACCACACTCCCCAGGCACACCCCTGGCACCCCAGGCACACCTCAGACACCCCAGGCACACCTCCAACACAGTACCCTCTGACACTGGCAGGTACACCTCTGACACTCCCATGTACACCCCTAACACTGCCAGGTACACCCTCAGACCCCCCAGGCACACCCCTCTAACACTGCCAGTACACCTCTGACACTGGCAGGTACACCTCCGATAATTCCAGGCACACCTTGACTCAGCACCCCTGAGACTCCCAGGTTCACCGCTGACACACAAAGGTAATCCTCTGATGCCTCAGGTACTGTCTGACACTCCCAGGTTCACCTCTGACACTCTGGGAAAACCTTGTCACCCCAGCACCACTGACACCCCGGCACCAGACACTCGGTACACCCTCTGAACATCCCAGGCACACTTCAGACACTCCCAGGTACACCTCTGACACTCCCCAGGTACACCCCTGACACTCCCAGTACACCTCACACGCTCAGGTAAACCTCCGATACTCCCAGGCACACCCCTGACACTCCCAGGTACAACAGTGACACTCCCTAGCACACCTGGACACTCCCAGGTTCACCTCTGACACTGCCAGGTACACCTCTGACACACAAAGGTACTCCTCTGATGCTCCCAGGTACTCTCTGACACTCCCAGGTACACCTCTCTGATAGTCCGAGGAACACCTCTGTCACCCCAGGTACACCAGACACTCCCAGGTACAACCTGTCACCCCAGGCACACCCCTGACACCCCAGGCACACCCCTCACACCTCAGGTACACCTCCGACACTCCCAGGCACACCTCAGACACTCCCAGGCATACCTCCAACACCCCAAGGCACACCTCCGACACTCCCAGGTAAACCCCTGACACTCCCAGGTTCACCTCTGACACCCAGGTACCCTCTGACACCTAGGCACACCCCAGACACTCCCCAGAAACACTCCAGACACCCCAGGCACACCCCTTGACACACCCAGGCACACCCCTGACACTCCACGGTACACCTCTGACACTCCCGCACACCGCTGACACTCACAGGCACACCGCTGACACTGCCAGGTAAACCCTGACACTGCCAGGTACACCCCAGACACTCACAGGTATTCCTCTGACTCTCCCAGGCACACTGCTGACACTTCCAGGCACACCGCTGACACCCCAGGCACACCGCTGACACTGCTAGGCACACCTCTCACACCCATGTACACCCCAGAGACCCCAGGCACACCCCAGACACCCCAGGCACACCTCAGACACCCAGGCACACCACTGACACCCGCAGTACACCTCTGACACTTCAAGATATACTCTGACACTCCCAGGGCACACCAATGACACACCAGGCACAACCATGTCACCCCACACACTCTGACACTCCCCAGGTACATCTCTGACACCCACACCTCTGACACTCCCAGGTACCAGGAGACACCCCAGGCACACCTCTGACACTCCCAGGCACACCGCCGACACTAGGACACCAATGACACTACCAGGTACACCTATGCCACCCCAGGCACACTGACAATCCCAGGTACATCTCTGACACTCCCTGGTACACCGCCGACACCCCAGGTGCCACCGCTGACACTGCCAGGCACACTCCAGACACACTCCCCAGGCACACCTCTGACACCCCAGGCACACATCTGACACCCCAGGTACACTGACACTCACAGGCACACCCGCTGACACCCCAGGCACACCGCCGACACTGCCACAACCCTCAGACACTGCCAGTACACCCCTGTGACACCCAGGCATACTCTGACTTCCAGGCACACTTGATACTCCCAGTATACCCCTGAAACCCAGGCACACCGCTGACACTCCAGGCACGCCAGCTGACACTCCCCAGGCAGGCCACCGCTGACACTGCCAGGTACACCTCCCCACACTCCATGCACACCCCTCAGAGACCCCAGGTACACCCTGACACTCCGGCACACCCCAGACACTCCAGGTACACCACTGACACTCCCAGAAAACAATTTGACACCTCAGCACATCTCTGACATCAGGCATCGCTGACACCAGGCACACTGCTGACACTGCCAGCACCTCAGACACTGCCAGGTACACTCAGACACCCCAGGCATCTTTGACACTCCCCAGTTACACCTCCGACACTCCTAGTTACAATTTCTGACACTCCCAGGTCCACTCTGACACTGCCAGGCACACCTCTGACACTCCTGAGGCACTTCCACGCCCCTGGTGGCACACCGACACCCCAGGCACACCCTGCTGACACCCCAGGTAAACCCCGACACCCCAGGCACACTTGACACCCCAGGCACACTCCCAGACACTGCCAGGCACACCCCAGACACCCCCCAGGCACACCCCTGGCACTCCCAGGTCTACTCTGACACACAGGCTGCACTCCTGACAAACCCAGGTACACCCTTGCCAGACACGCCCAGGCACACTTAACACTGCCAGGCACACCCCAGACACCCCCACACCTCTAACACTGCCAGGTACACTCTGACACTGGCAGGTACACCTCCGATAATTCCCAGGTACACCTCTGACACCCCAGTACAATGACACTCCCCAGGTACACCCCTGACAATTCTAGTTCATTCTGACACTGTGCACACCTCTGACACACAAAGGCACTCTGATGCCCCAGGCCTGTCCGACACACCTGCCACCCCAGGCACACCCCACACTCCCCAGCACACCTCCGACACCCCATGCAGGCACACCCCAGACACCCCAGGCACACCACTCCAACACCCCAGGCATTAACTCTGACACCCCAGAAAACTCTGACACCTAGGTTCACTCTGATAATTTGTGCACACCTCACACCCTAGGCACATTCCCTTAGATATCTCCCCAGGTACACCTCAGACACCCCAGGTACACCCAGACACCCTAGGCACACCTGACACCCCCAGGCACACTTGACACTCCAAGGCACACTCTGACACCCAGGCACACTGCTGACACCTAACAGGTACACCCCAGACACCGGCCAGGCACACTCAGATACCCCAGGTATACCTTTGACTTCCCAGGTACACTTCAGACACCCCAGGTGCCACCAATGTCACCCCAGGCCACCTCTGACACTTCAAGATACACCTCAGACACTCCTGTGCACACCTCTGACACTCTGTGCACACCTCTGACACTTGCAGACACACTCTGACAATTCCCAGGACACCAATGACACTCCCAGATACACCCTGATGTTCCCAGGCACAATTCACACTGACACTCACCAGGTACACCCATGACACCCCAGGTACACCTCTGACACTGCAGGCACACTCTGACACCCCCAGTACACCGCTGACACCAGGCACACCACTGACACTGCCAGGTACACCTTGTGACACTGCCAGGCACACCTCAGACACCCCCAGGCAATTCTCTGACACTAACAGTACACCCATGACACCCCAGTGTCCACCTCTGACACCCCAGGTACACCTCTGACACCCCAGGCACACCCCAATACTCCCAGGCACACCTTGACACTCCCCAGGCACTGCTGACACTCCCAGGTACACCCCCTGACACCCCAGGCACACCCCAGACACTCCCCAGATACATCCCCTGACACTCCCCAGGTACCCCAGACACTCCCCAGGCACACCTCTGACACGCCCAGGCACACCGCCGACACCCCAGGCACACCTGACACTCCCAGGCACACATCAGGACAGGCCCAGGCACACCTGACACTGCCAGGTACACTCTGACACACAGGTACACTCTGACACTCCCCAGGTACACCAGAAACCCAGTACCTCTGACACTCCCCACACACACACCCTGACCCTCCCAGGCACACCAGTCTCATACACCACCAGGCACACCTCCCCTGCACCCCAGGCACTTCTGACATTCCCCAGTGTACACACCACACTCCAGTACACACATCTGGCACCCCAGGCACACCCCAACACCCCAGGCACACCCATGAACTCCCCAGGCACACCCCAGACAGTTCCAGGTACACTCCTGACAGCCAGGCACCCCCAACACCACAGGTGCCACATCTGACACCCCAGGCACACCCTGACACCCCAGGCACACCCATGAAACCTAGTACACCTCATACACTTACTTCAGTACACTCAGACAATTCCCAGGTACACCCCAGACACCCAGGCCACCAATGACACTCCCAGGTAACCCCTGACACTCTAAGATACACTTGACACTCCAGGACACCAATGACACCACCAGGAACACTCATGTCACTCCCAGGCACACATCTGACACTCCTATACATCTCTGACACTCCTAGGTACACCAGACACTCCCAGGTACGCCGCTTGACACTGCCAGGTACACCCTGACACCTGTGTACACCTGTCTGCACCTCTGACACTCCCAGTTACACCTCCGACACACACCCAGGCAACCCCTGACACCCCAGGTTCTCTCCTCTGACACCCAGGTAATCCTGACACCCCAGGCACACCTTAGACACCCCAGGCCCACTCCAGACACTCCCAGTGTACACCTAAGACATTCTAGGCACACCTCTGAGCGTCTGTGTACACTCTGACACCCCAGGTAAAACTGCTGATATTCCCAGGCATACTGTGACACTCAACAGGCACACCCCAGAGACTGCCAGGCACACCTCAGACACCCCAGGCACTCCTCTGACACCCCAGCTGTTCCCTGAAACTCCCAGTGCCAGCACTCTGGGACACCCCAGGTCCACCCCTGACACCCCAGGTACACCTCTTAGCCACCCCAGGTACACTCTATTACTCCAGGCCACCCACCTTTGACAATCTCCAGGTACACTGACACTCCCCAGGTACACCCTTGACACTCCCAGGCACTCTGACACTGCCAGGTACAATTTGACACCCTGGTGCACACCTTAACATTCCCAGGCACACCTCTGACATCCTGGTGTACACTGCTGACACTCCCAGTAAACCTCTGAGACACTCCTGCAGCAGGCCACCCTGAGCACTCCCCAGGTACACTTCAGACACTGCAGGCACACCCCCTGACACTGGAGGTTCACCTCTGACACACAGTTGGTACCTCTGACAAACCCAGGTACACCCCCAGACATGCCCTCATGCACACCCCAACACCACAGGCACACCCCAGACACCCCCAGGCACACTCCCCACACTGCCAGCATGCCACTTGACACTGGCAGGTACACTGATACTCCCTGAGACACCTCTGATTAATTCTAGTACAACACAATGACACTCCCCAGGTACACTCTGACACCTGTCTACTTCTGACACTTGCAGGCACCCCTGAGCACACACAAGCACTCTGATGCCCCAGGCACGTCTGACACCCTATGTACACCCCTGCCAATTCTGGTACACCTCTACACTCTGTGTACACTCTGACACCCCTGCACACCCCAGACACTCCCCAGGCACACTCTCCAACACTCCCAGGTGCCACCTCCGACAGCTCCCCAGGTAAAACCCCTGACACCCCAGGTCGCCCTCTGACACCCAGGCACACTCACACTCCAGGCACACCCCAGACATTCCCCAGGCACACCCCAGACACCCCAGGTACACTCCAGACACCCTAGGCACCCTCCCCGAGACCCCAAAATAATTCCCTGACACCTGCTGCACACCTCTGACACTCCCAGGCACACTGACATCACAGGCACACCTCAGACACTGCCAGTAAGTACACCTCAGACAATTCCCCAGTATACCTTTGACTCCCAGTGCCACCAGACACCCCAGGCACACCACTGCCCAGGTGCCACCTCTGACACTTCCTAAGATACACCAGACACCCCAGGTACACCCCTGACACTCCTGCAGGTACACACCTCTGACACTTCTGCAGATACACCTCTGACACCCCAGGACACCACACGACACCCCAGACACCTGACACCCCAGGCACACCACCACCACCACCAGGCACACCCACAGACATCCAAGGCACACCTCTGACACCCGGCATAGCACACCTCTGACAATCCCCAGGCACACCACACACTCCAGGCACACTGGCTGACACCGCCAGGCACACTCAGACACCCCAGTGGCACACCCTCAGACACCCCAGGCACTCCTCTGACACCCCAGTCACACCCTCCAAACCCCAGCTGCACACCCCTGACACCCCAGTGTCCACCTCTGACACCCCAGGCACACCTGACACTCCCCAGGCACACCTTCACTCCCAGGCACACTCTGACACCCCAGGCAGGCCACCGCTGACACTCCCAGGTACACCCCTGACAATTCCAGGCACACCTCTGAGCTCCCAGGCACACCTGACACTCCAGATACACCCCTGACACCCCAGGCACCCCTCAGCAGACACCCCAGGCACACCTGACACGCCCAGGCACACCGCCGACACCCTGGCACACCTGACACCCTGCACACACTCAGACAGGCCCCAGGCACACCCTCTGACACCTCACATGTACACCTCTGACACTGCCAGGCACACCCCTGACACTCCCCAGGCACACCTGTGAAACTCCCAGGTTCCCTCTGACACCCCTGGCACACACCTGACCCTATGCACACTCCACACCACCAGGCACACCAGACACCCCAGGCACACCCCTGACATCTCAGGCACACCCACCACACCCCAGGTGCCAACCTCTGGGTGTTCCCAGGCACACTCTGACAATCTCTAGCACACCCAAAAACTCCCAGGCACACCCCAGAGAAGTTCCAGGCACATCTCTGACAGTTTCAGCACCTAACACCGCCAGGCACACCCCTGACACTTGCACACCTCTGACACCTCTGAGGCACACACCCATGAAACCCCAGGCACACCTCACACCACCAGGTACACCCCAGACACCCTGCACACCTCAGACACTCCAGAGGGTTCAAATGACACCCTGGTACACTGACATCTCAAGATACACCCCTGATAACTTGTACACCCAATGACACTACCAGGAACACCTATGTCACCCAGGCACACATCTGACACCCCAGGCACATCTCTGACACTTAGTGGCCACCGCCGACACCAGGCACTGACACTGCCAGGCACACCCTCAGACACCACAGCACACCTCACAGACACCTCTGCAGCACTCTGACACTCCCAGCCACCTCCTGACACACACCCAGGTAAACCCCGACACCCCAGGTTCCTCCCTCTGACACCCAGGTACTCCTCTGACACCCCAGGCACACCTCTCTGGACACCCCAGTCCACTCCACACCCAGCACACCATGACACCCCAGGCCACCTCTGACACCCCAGGCACAATTCTCTGACACTCCCAGGCAAACCGCTGACACTCCCAGGCACACTTGACACTGCCAGGTACACTCAGACATTGCCAGGCACCCTTTTTCAGACACCCTGTGCACTCCTCTGACAATTCCCTGTTACACCTCCTGAAACTCCCAGTAGTTACACCCCCACACCCCAGGTCCACCTCTGACACTCCTATGTACAATTCTTGACACCTCAGGCACACCTTAACACTCCCCAAGCACACCTTGACACTCTATACACCGCTGACACCCCAGGTACACCCCTGACAATCTCTAGTGTACACCCCTGACACCCCAGTTACACCCCAAGACACCCCAGGTACACCTCTGACACCCTGTACTCAGGAGACACCCCAGGGGTACACCTGAGAATTCCAGTTACACTGCCGACACCCCAGGCACACCTGACAGTCCCAGGTACACCCTCTGACACTGCCACACACCTCTGACACTGCCAGGTACACCTCTGACACCCCAGGTACACCCAGAAACTCCCAGGTACTCCTCTGACACCCCTGCACACACCTGACCTCCCAGGTGCCACCTCACACCACCAGGCACACCTCAGACACCCCCAGCACACCCCACATCCCCAGGCACACCACCACACCCAGGCACACACTGGCACTCCCCAGGCCACCTGACACCCCAGAGGCACACCCATGACACCCCCAGGCACACCCCCCAGACAGTCCCAGTGCACACCCCAACACTGCCAGGCACACCTCCCTGACACCCAGTACACCTGAAACCCCAGGCACCTCCTGACACCCCACACACCTGAGCCTCCCAGGCACACCTCCCCACACACACCACCAGGCACACCCCAGACACCCCAGGCACACCTCACACTCCTGCAGGCACACCACACACTCCCAGGCACACTCTGGGACACCCCAGGCACACCTCTGACACTGCCAGGCCACCCCTGACACCTCCAGTGCACACCTCCATATTCCCCAGTACACCCTGACACTCCTCCCAGGCACACCGCTGGGACAATCTCCCCAGGTAAACCCCTGACACTCCCCAGGCACACCTCTGACACCCCAGGTACACCTCAGACACCGCCAGGCACACTCCCTGACACCTGGAGGTTCACCTCTGACACATGCTGTACCCTCCGACAAACCCAGGACACCCCAGACACGCCCAGGCACACCCCAACACTCAGGTACAGCACCTCAGACACTCTGGTACACTCCCCACCACTGGCCAGGTACACTCTGACACTGGCAGGTACACTGATACTCCCCAGGTACACCTCTGACACCCCAGGCACAACAATGATAATCTCTAGGTACACTGACACTCCCAGGTTCACCTCTGGATTCCCAGGTACACCTCTGACACATGTGCATTCTCTGATGCCCTCATACCTGTCCTGACACTCTGCACACTCACACCCCAGGTACACCCCCCACACTCTCAGGCACACCTGACACCCCAGGCACACCTCACACCCCAGGCACACCAACACCCCAGGCACACCTCCGACACTCCCAGGTAAACCCCTGACACTCCCAGGTTCACTGATAACGGTGCACACCTCTCCACACCTCTGTACACCCTCAGACATCCCTTGTGCACACCCCAGACACCCTTGTACACGACACCCCAGGCACACACTCTGATAATTCTAGCACACCCCTGACACTCCAAGGCATGAATCTCTGATACCCCTAGGCACTGCTGACACTAACAGGTACACCTCAGACACTGCCAGGTACACCAGACACTCCCAGGTATACCTTTGACTCCAGGTTAATTAGACAATTCCTAGGCACACCACTGTCACCCCAGTACACCCTCTGACACTCAAGACACACCCCAGACACCCCAGGCACACCCTCCAGATACCCCAGGCACACACTGACACTTGCAGATACACCCACACCCCAGGACACCAATGACACCCCAGATACACCTCTGACACTCCCCAGGCACACCACTGGACACTACCAGGCACACCCATGACACCCAAGGCATACCTCCACACACTGCAGGCACACTTCTGATAATCTGTGCCACCATGACACTCCAGGCACACTGCTGACACTCACAGGTACACTCCTCAGACACTGCCAGGTACACCTCAGAGACTCCCAGGTACTCCTCTGACACTCCCAGCCACACCTGAAACCCAGTTACACCTCCTGACACCCCAGGTCCACCTCTGACACTTGTACACTCTGACCTCCCCAGGTACACTCTCTAATACTCCCAGGTACACCCTTGACACTCCCAGGTACACCACACACCCCAGGTACACCCCCTTGACACTCCAGGCCACCTCTGACACTCCCAGGCCACCAGACACCCCCAGACATCCCCACACCCTGTACCCCAGACACCCCAGGCACACCCTCTGACACGCCCAGGCACACCGCCGACACCCCAGGTACACCTCCGACACCCCACACACTGACAGGCCCAAAGACACCCCTGACATCACATGCCACCTCTGAGCACTGCCAGGCACACCTCTACACTCCAGGTAATAACGTGAAACCCCAGGCACTCCTGACACCCTGCCACACCTGACCTCCCCAGGTGCACCCCACAACCACCAGGCACACCTCAGACACCCCAGGTACACCTCCGACATCCTGCACACCACTGCTCCCAGGCACCTCTGGTGCACCCCAGTGTCACCTCTGACACCCAGGCACACCTAAAACCCCAGGCACACTCCCCAGACAGTTCCAGGCACACCTCTGACAGTGCCAGGTGCACTCCCCAACACTGCCAGGCACACCTGACACCCCAGGCACACCTCTGACACCCCATGCACACCCATGAAACTCCCAGTGCACACCTCACACTACCAGGCACACTTGACACCCCGAGGCACACCCCAGACACTCCAGGCACACCAATGATAATTCTATGTACATTCTGACATTTCAAGATACACTCTGGGATAATCCTAGGACAATTAAATGACACTCACAGGAACACCTATGTCAAATTCTAGTACACACCTGACACCCCAGCACACCTCTGACACTCCCAGTGCACACCGCTGACACTCCCAGGCACACCGCTGACACTGCCAGGCACACCTCAGACACTGCCAGTACACCCCAGACACCCCAGGCACCCTCTGACACTCCCAGTTACACCTCCGATACACCTGGTGCAAACCCCTGACACTCCTGCAGGTTCTCCTGACACCCAGGTACTCCTCTGACACTCCCAGGCACACTCCCTCGACACACTTATGTCCACCCAGACACTCCCAGGTACACCTATGACACTCCCAGGTACACCTCTGACACTCCCAGGTACACTCTGACACTCCAGGTAAACTGCTGACACTCCCAGGCACACTGTGACACTGCCAGGCACACTGTGACACACAGTGCCACCTCACAGACACCCAGGCACTCCTCTGATACCCCAGCCACACCTGACCCCTGACACTCCCAGGTCCACCTCTGACACCCCAGGTACACTTCCTGACACCCCAGGCACACCTCTAATACTCCCACACCTTTGACACTCCCAGGCACACCGCTGACACTCCCAGGTACACCCCTGACACCCCAGGCACACCTCTGACACCCCAGTTACACCTCAAGACACTCCCAGGTACACCTCTGACACCCCCAGGTACCCAGGAGACACCCCAGGTACACCTCTGACACTCCCAGTTACACCGACACTCCCAGGTACACCTCCGACAGTCCCAGGTACACCTCTGACACTGCCATGTACACCTCTGACACTGCCAGGTACACCTCTGACACTCCCAGGTACACCTGTGAAACCCCAGGTACTCCTCTGACACTCCCTGTACACACCTGACCCTCCCAGGTACACCTCATACACTACCAGGCACACCTCAGACCTTCCAAGTACACCTCTGACATCCCAGGTACACCACTCACACCCCAGGCACACCTCTGGCACTCCCAGGCACACCTCTGAACTCCCGGCACACCCATGACACTCCCAGGTACACCTCAGACAGTCCCAGGTACACCTCTAACACTGCCAGGTACACCTCTGACACTCCCAGGTACACCTCTGAAACTCCCGTACTCCTCTGACACTCCCTGTACACACCTGAGCCTCCCAGGCACACCTCACACTACCAGGTACACCTCAGACACTCCCAGGTACACCCTTTGACATTCCCAGGAACACCACCACACTCCCAGGTACACCTCTGGCACTCCCAGGCACACTTCAGACACTCCCAGGTACCTCTAACACTGCCAGGCACACCTCTGACACTGGCAGGTACACCTCTGACACTCCCATGTACACCTCTAACACTGCCAGGTACACCTCAGACACCCCCAGGTACACCTCTAACACTGCCAGGTACACCTCTGTCACTGGCAGGTACACCTCCTGATACTCCCAGGTACACCTCCTTGACACTCCCAGTACACCCTGACACTCCCAGGTTCACCTCTGACACAAAGGTACTCCTCTGATGCTCTCAGGTACTCGTCTGACACCCCAGATCACCTCTGACACCTGAGGAACACCTCTGTCACCCCAGGTACACCACTGACACCCCAGTACACCTCAGACACCCCAGGTACACCCCTGAACTCCCAGGTACACTTCAGACACCCCAGGTACACCTCACACCCCAGGCACACCCCTGACACTCCCAGGTACCCCTCACACGCCAGTGCACACCTCCGATACTCCCCAGGTACACCCTGACACTCCCAGGCACAACAGTGACACTCCCAGGCACACCCGGACACTCCTGGGTTCACCTCTGACACTCCCAGGTACACTTCTGACACACAAAGGTACTCTCTGATGCTCCCAGGTACTCGTCTGACACTCCCAGGTACACCTCTCTGACAGTCCGAGGAACACCTCTGTCACTCCCAGGTACACCACTGACACCCCATGTACACCTCAGACACTCCCCAGGTACACCTCTGAACACCCCAGGTACACCTCTCAGACACCCCCAGGTACAACTCTGTCACCCCAGGTACACCCTGACACCCCGTACACCCTCACACCTCAGGTACACCTCCGATACTCCCAGGTACACCTCAGACACTCACAGGCTACCCAACACCCCAAGGCACACCTCCGACACTTGGCAAAACCCCTGACACTCCCAGGTTCACCCTGACACCCAGGTACTAATCTGACACCCTAGGTACACCTCAGACACTCCCAGAAACACTCCAGACACTCCTGCGCCACCCCTGACACTCCCAGGCACACCTCTGACACTCCCAGGTACACCTCTTGACACTCCCAGGCACACCGCGACACTCCCAGTTTCTCCTCTGACACCCAGGTACTCCCTCTGACACCCCAGGCACACCCCAGACACTCCCCAGGCACACTCAAGACACTCCCAGGCACACCCCTGACACTCCCAGGTACACCTCTGACACTCCCAGGTACACCTCTGACACTCCCAGGTACACGCTGACACTCGGTACACCGCCACTGCCATGTAAACCTCAGACACTGCCAGGTACACCTCAGACACTCCCAGGTATAACCTCTGACTCTCCCAGGTACACCTGACACTCCCAGGTACAACACTGCCCAGGTACACCTCTGACACTTCAAGATACACCTTAGACACTCCCGTACACCTCTGACACTCATAGGCACCTCTGACACTTGCAGATACACCTCTGACACCCCAGGACACCAATGACACTCCCAGATACACCTCTGACACCCCAGGTACACCACTGACACTACCAGGTACACCCATGACACCCCAGGTACACCTCTGACACCCCAGGCACACCTCTGACACTCCCAGTACACCTCTGACACTTCCAGGTACACCGCTGACACTGCCAGGTACACCTCAGACACTGCCAGGCACACCCCAGACACCCCAGGTACTCCTCTGACACTCCCAGTTACACCTCCGAAACTCCCAGTTACACCCCTGACACTCCCAGGTCCACCTCTGACACTCCCAGGTACACCTCTGACACTCCCAGGTACACTTCTACTCCCAGGTACACCTTTGACACTCCCAGGCACACCGCTGACACCTCAGGCACACCCCTGACACTCCCAGGCACACCTCTGACACCCAGGTACACCCCAGACACTCCCAGATACACCTCTGACACTCCCAGGTACTCCTCAGACACCCCAGGTACACCTCTGACACTTGTACACCGCCGACACTCCCAGGTACACCTCCGACACTCCCAGGTACCACCTCAGACAGTCCCAGGTACACCTCTGACACTGCCAGGTACACCTCTGACACTGCCAGGTACACCTCTGACACTCCCAGGCACACCTGTGAAACCCCAGGTACTCCTCTGACACCCCTGGCACACACCTGACCCTCCCAGGCACACCTCATACACTACCAGGTACACCCAGACACCCCAGGCACACCTCTGACATCCCAGGCACACCACCACACCCCAGGTACACCTCTGGCACTCGCAGGTACACCTCTGACACTCCCAGGCACACCCATGAAACTCCCAGGTACACCTCAGACAGTTCCAGGTACACCTCTGACAGTGCCAGGTACACCTCTAACAATGCCAGGCACACCTCTGACACTCCCAGGTACACCTCTGACACTCCCAGGCACACCCATGAAACTCCCAGGTACACCTCATACACTACCAGGTACACCTCTGACACCCCAGTACCCTCTGACACCCAGGTACACCTCAGACACCCCCAGCTACACTCCAGACACTGCAGGTACACCCCTGACACCCCAGCACCCCACACCCCAGGCACCCTGACACTCCCAGGTACACCTCTGACACTCCCAGGTACAACGCTGAAACTCCCAGGTACAATCGCTGACACTGCCATGTAAACCTCAGACACTGCCAGGTACACCTCAGACACCCCAGGTATAACCTCTGACTCTCCCAGGTACACCTCTGATACTGCCAGGTATACCTCTGAAACTCCCAGGTACACCGCTGACACTTCCAGGTACACCGCTGACACTCCCAGGCACACCGGTGACACTGCCAGGCACACCTCTCACACTCCATGTACACCTCAGAGACTCCCAGGAACACCTCAGACACTCCCAGGTACACCTCAGACAGTTCAGGTACACCACTGACACTCCCCAGGTACACCCTCTGACACTCCCAGGTACATCTCTGACACTCCCGCACACCGCTGACACCCCAGCACACCGCTGACACTGCCAGGTACACCCCAGGCACTGCCAGGTACACCTCAGACACTCACAGGTACCCTTGACACTCCCAGTTATACCTCCGACACTCCCATTACACCCCTTGACACCCCAGGTCCACCTCTGACACTGCCAGGTACACCTCTGAGACCCAGGTTCACCTCCAATATTCCCAGGTACACCTCTGACACTCCCAGGCACACTGCCACACCCCAGGTACACTGCTGACACTGCCAGGTACACGTCTGTTACTCCATGTACACCCTCAGACACTCCCAGGTACACCTCAGACACCCCAGGTACACCTCAGACACTCCCAGGTACACCTCTGACACTCCCAGCACACCGCTGACACTCCCAGGTACACCGCTGACACTGCCAGTTACACCTCAGACACTGCCAGGTACACCTCAGACACTCCCAGGTACACCTCAGACACTCCCAGGTACACCTCAGACACTCCCAGGTACACCTCTGAACACCCCAGGTACACCTCAGACACTCCCAGGTACACCTCTGACTCTCCCAGGTACACCCCTGACACCCCAGGTACACCTCTCACACGCTCAGGTACACCTCCGATACTCCCAGGTACACCTGACACTCCCAGGTACAACATTACCCCAGGTACACCCCGGACACCCCAGGTTCACCTCTGACACTCCCAGGTACACCTCTGACACACAAAGGTACCTCTGATGCTCCCAGGTACTCGTCTGACAATCCCAGGTACACCCTGACAGTCCTAGGAACACCTCTGTCACCCCAGGTTCACCACTGACACTCCCAGGTACACCTCAGACACTCCCATACCTCTGAACACCCCAGGTACACCTCAGACACTCCCAGGTACAACTCTGTCACTCCCAGGTACACCCCTGACACTCCCAGGTACACCCTCACACTCTCAGGTCACCTCCGACACTCCCAGGTACACCTCAGACACTCCCAGGTACACCTCCAACACCCCAGGCACACCTCCGACACTCCGCAACCCCTGACACCCCAGGTACACCCTGACACCCCAGGTACACCTCAGACCCAGGCACACCCAGACACTCCCAGGTACACCCTGACACTCCCAGGTACACCTCTGACACCCCAGGTACACCTCTGACACTCCCGTAAACCGCTGACACTGACACTGCCAGGTAAACCTCCGACACTGCCAGGTACACCTCAGACACTCCCAGGTATACCTCTGACTCTCCCAGGTACACCTGTGATACTCCCGGCATACCTCTGAAACTCCCAGGTACACCGCTGACACTTCCAGGTACACCGCTGACACTCCCAGGCACACCGCTGACACTGCCAGGTACACCTCTCACACTCCTTGTACACCTCAGAGAGTCCCAGGTACACCTCAGACACCCCCGGCACACCCCAGACACCCAGGTACACCACTGACACTCCAAGCCACACCTCTGACACTTCAAGATTCACCTCTGACACCCCAGGACACCAATGACACTACCAGGTACACCTATGACACTCCCAGGTACACCACTGACACTCCCAGGTACATCCCTGACACTCCCAGGTACACCGCTGATACTGGCAGGTACACCTCAGACTCTGCCAGGTACACCTCAGACACTCCCAGGTACTCCTCTGACACTCCCAGTTACACCTCCGACACTCCCAGTTACACCCCTGACACTCCCAGGTCCACCTCTGACACTCCCAGGTACACCTCTGACACTCCCAGGTACACCTCCAATACTCCCAGGTACACCTATGACACTCCCAGGTACACCGCTGACACTCCCAGGTAAACCCCTGACACTCCCAGGTACACCGCTGACACTCCCAGGTACACCTGAGACACTCCCAGGTACAACAATGACACTCCCAAGTACACCCCTGACACTCCCAGGTAAACCCCTGACACTGCCAGGTACACCTCCAATACTCCCAGGTACACCTATGACACTCCCAGGTACACCGCTGACACTCCCGTGTAAACCCCTGACACTCCCAGGTACTCCTCTGACAATCCCAGGTACACCTCTGACACCCCAGGTGCACACCTCTAACAATCCCAGGTACACCTCTGACACCCCAGGTACACCTCTAACACTGCCAGGTACACCCCAGACACCCCAGGTACACCCTAACCCCTGCCAGGTACACCTCAGACACCCCGTACACCCCTAACACTGCCAGTACACCTTATACACTACCAGGCACACCTCAGACACCCAGGCACCTCAGACACCCAGGTACAACAATGACACCAGGTACACCCCTGACACTCCCAGGTTCACTGACACACAAAGGTACTCCTCTGATGCTCCCAGGTACTCGTCTGACACTCCCAGGTACCTCTGACCTCCCAGGAACACCACTGACACTCCCAGGTACACCTCTGAACACTCCCAGGTACACCTTAGACACTCCCAGGTACAACTCTGACACCCAGCACCCCTGCAACTCCCAGGCACACCCCTCACACTCTCAGGTACACCTCCGACACCCCGGTACACCTCAGACACCCCAGGTACACCTCCAACACTCCCAGGTATTCCTCTGACACTGCCAGTACACTGACACTCCCAAGTACACTGCTGACACTGCCAGGCACGTCTGTTACCCATGTACACCTCAGACACCCCAGGTACACCCCAGACACCCAGGTACACCCCAGACACCCCAGGCACACCTCTGACACCCCAGGCACACCGCTGACACCCCAGGCACACCGCTGACACTGCCAGTTAACCTCAGACACTGCCAGGTACACCCCACCCCAGGCACACCCCAGACACCCCAAGCACACCTCTGTCACCCCAGGCACACCACTGACACACCCAGGCACACCTCAGACACTCCCAGGTACACCTCTGAACACCCCAGGTACACCTTAGACACCCCAGGTACACCTCTGACACCCCATGTACACCCCTGACACTCCCAGGAGCACCTCTCACGCCAGGCACACCTCCACACTCCCAGGTACACCTCTGACACCCCAGGTACAACAGTGACACTCCCAGGTGCACCCCTGACACCCCAGGTACACCTCTGACACCCCAGGTACACCTCTGACACTCCCAGGCACACCGCTGACACTCCCAGGCACACTGCTGACACCACTGGTACCCTCAGACACTGCCAGGCATACCTCAGACACCCCAGGCATACCTCTGACTCTCCCAGGTACACCTCTGATACTCCTGCATACCTCTGAACTCCCAGGTACACCGCTGACACTTCCAGGCACACCGCTGACACCCCAGGTACACCGACACTGCCAGGTGCACCTCTCACACCCATGTACACCCCAGAGACTCCCGGCACACCTCAGACACCCCAGGTACACCCTCAGACACTCCAGGTACACCACTGACACCCAAGCCACACCTCCTCTGACACTTCAAGATACACCTCTGACACTCCCAGGGACACCAATGACACTACCAGGCACACCATGACACCCCAGGCACACCACTGACACTCCCAGGCACATCTCTGACACTCCCAGGCACACCTGCTGACACTCCCAGGCACACCGCTGATACTACAGGCACACCTCAGACACCGCCAGGCACACCTCAGACACTCCCAGGTACCTCTGACACTCCCAGTTGCACCTCCGACACTCCCAGCCACACCCCCTGACACTCCCAGGTCCACCTCTGACACTCCCAGTACACCTCTGACACTCCCCAGGCACACACCTCCGCTCCCAGGCAGACCTATGACACCCCAGGTACACCTCTGACACTCCCCCCAGTTACACCTGACACTCCCAGCCACACCCCCTGACACCCCAGGCACACCTCTGACACCCCAGGCACACCTCAGACACTCCCAGGCACAACAATGACACTCCCAAGTACACCCCTGACACTCCCAGGTAAACCCCTGACACCCCAGGCACACTCCAATACCCCAGGTACACCCATGACACTCCCAGGCACACTGCTGACACCCCAGGTAAACCCTGACACTCCCAGGCAATTCTCCTGACAATCCCATGTACACCCCCTGACACCCTACAGGCACACCTCAACAATCCCTGGCACACCCTGACACACTCCCAGGTGTCAAATCTAACACTGCCAGGCACACCCCAGACACCCCTAGGCACACCCCACACTGCCAGTACACCTCAGACACCCCCCTCAGGTACACTCTAACACTGCCAGGTACACCTCATACACTACCAGGTACACCTCAGACGCTCCCAGGCACACCTCAGACACCCAGGCACACCACTGACACTCCCAGGCACACCTCTGACACTTCAAGATACACCTCTGACACTCCCAGGGACACCAATGACACTACCAGGCACACCCATGCTCACCCCCATGTACACCTCTGACACTCCCCAGGCACATCTCTGACACTCCAGGCACACCGCGACACCCCAGGCACACTGGGCTGACACTGCCAGATACACCCAAGACACTGCCAGTACACCTCAGACACTCCCCAGGCACTCCTCTGACACTCCCCAGTTACACTCCGGACACCCTAGGTAAACCCCTGACATCCCAGGTCTGCCCTGACACCCAGGTACCCTCTGACACCCCTGTGCACCCCAGACACTCCCCAGGCACACTCCAGACACTCCCCAGGCACACCCCTGACACCTCGTGCACACCTCTGACACTCCCAGGTACACACCCTCTGACACTCCCCAGGTACAACGCTGACACTCCCAGGCACACCGCTGACACTGCCATGTAAACCCCAGACACTGAAAGCACCCCAGACACTCCCAGGTATAACCTCTGGACTCTCCCGCAGGCACAGCCCTGATACTCCCCAGGCATACCTCTGAAACTCCCAGGCCACCGCTGACACGAGTGCCAATTGCTGACACTCCCAGGTACACCGCTGACACTGCCAGGCACAATTCTCACACTGCCAGGCACACTGCAGACACCCCAGGCACTCCTTGACACTCCCACTACCCTCCGACACTCCCCAGTTACACTCCCTGACACTCCCAGGTGGGTCCACCTCTGACACTGCCACACCTCTGACACTCCCAGGCACACCTCCATTCCCAGGCACACCCTGACACTCCCCAGGCACACCGCTGACACTCCCAGGCAAACCCCTGACACCCCAGGCACACCCCTGACACCCCAGGCACACCCCTGTGACACCAGGCACACCCCAGACACCCCCAGGCACACCCCTGACACCAGGCACACCTCTGACACTCCCAGGCACACCTCAGACACTGCCAGGCACACCAGACACCCCCCAGGCACACCCCTGACACTCCCCAGGTTCACCTCTGGACACACGTGCTGCACTCCTCTGACAAACCCAGGTACACCCCCAGACACGCCTCCAGGCACACCTCTAACACTGCCAGGCACACCCCAGACACCCCCTTCAGGTACACCCCAACACTGCCAGGCACACCTCTGACACTGGCAGGCACACCTCCGATACTCCCAGGTACACCTCTGACACTCCCCAGGTACAAAACAGCACCCCAGGCACCCCTGACACTCCCAGGTTCACCTCTGACACACAAAGGTACTCCTCTGATGCTCCCAGGTACTGTCTGACACTCCCAGGTACACCTCTGACACCTGAGGAACATCTCTGTCACCCCAGGTACACCACTGACACTCCAGGCACACCAGACACTCCCCAGGCACACCCCACACCCCAGGCACACCCCAGACACTCCCAGGCACACCTCTGACACCCCAGGCACACCCCCAAGCACCCCAGGTACACCCCCCACACTCTCAGGCACACCTCCGACACTCCCCAGGCACACCTCAGACACTCCTGGTGTACACCTCCAACACCCCAGGCATTCTCTGACACTGCCAGGCACACCGCTGACACTCCCCAGGCACACTGGCTGACACTGCCAGGCACACGTCTGTTACCCATGTACACCCCAGACACTCCATAAACCTCAGACACCCCAGGCACACCCAGACACCCCAGGCACACCTCTGACACTCCCAGGCACACCGCTGACACTCCCAGGTACACCGCTGACACTGCTGTGTTGAGCACCCTCAGACACTGCCAGGCACACCCCAGACACTCCCAGGCACACCCCACACCCTTGGTGCGCCACCCTGTCACCCCAGGCACACCACCGACACCCCAGGCACAATCCCCAGCACACCCCAGGCACACCTCTGAACACCCCAGGCACCCTCAGACACCCCAGGCACACCTCTGACACCCCAGACACTCCCCATGCACACCCCAGACACCCCAGGCACACCCCAGACACTCCCAGGTACACCTCTGACACTCCTGCACCGCTGACACTCCCAGGTACACCGCTGACACTGCCAGTTACACCTCAGACACTGCCAGGCACACCCCAGACACTCCCAGGTACACCTCAGACACCCCAGGCACACCTCTGTCACTCCCAGGTACACCTCAGACACTCCAGGTACACCTCTGACACTCCCCAGGTACACCTCTGACACTTGCAGATACACCTCTGACACTCCAGGGACACCAATGACACCCCAGATACACCTCTGACACTCCCAGGCACACCACTGACACTACCAGGTACACCTATGACACTCCCAGGTAACCTCCTGACACTCCCAGGCACACTCCACACCCTAGGCACACCGCTGGCACTCCCAGGTACACACTGCGACACTGCCAGGTAAACCCTCAGACACTGCCAGGTACACCAGACACTCCCAGGTCAACCTGACCTCCCAGGCACCCCTGATACTCCCCAGGCATACCTCTGAAACTCCCAGGTACACCGCTGACACTTCCAGGCACACCGCGACACTCCCAGGTACACCGCTGACACTGCCAGGTGCACCTCTCACACCATGTACACCTCAGAGACTCCCAGGCACACCTCCAGACACTGCCAGGCACAATCCTGACACTCCCCAGGTACCTCTGACACTCCAGTTACACCTCCGACACTCCCAGTTACACCCCTGACACTCCCAGGTCCACCCTGACACTCCCAGGTACACCTCTGACACTCCCAGGTACACCTCCAATACTCCCAGGTACACCTCCAATACTCCCAGAGACCTATGACACTCGTACACCGCTGACACTCCCAGGTAAACCCCTGACACTCGGTGCACACCTCTGACACTCCCAGGTACACCTCAGACACTCCCAGTTACAACAATGACACTCCAAGTACACCCCTGACACTCCCAGGTAAACCCTGACACTCCAGCACACCTCCACTCCCCAGGTACACCTCCACACCCCAGGCACACCTCCACACCCCAGGTACACATATGACACTCCCAGGCACACCGCTGACACTCCCAGGTACTCCTCTGACAATCCCAGGTACACCTCTGACACCCCAGGTACACACCTCTAACAATCCCTGGTACACCTCTGACACCCCAGGTACACCTCTAACACTGCCAGGCACACCAGACACCCCAGGTACACCTCTAACACTGCCAGGTACACCCCAGACACCCCAGGTCACCTCCAACACTGCCAGGCACACCTCATACACCACCAGCACACCCAGACGCTCCCAGGTACACCTCCGACACTCCAGGCACACCACTGACACCCCAGGCACACCTCTGACACTTCAAGATACACCTCTGACACTCAGACACCAATGACACTACCAGGTACACCTATGTCACCCTAGGTACACCTCTGACACTCCCAGGTACATCTCTGACACTCCCAGGTACACCGCTGACACTCCCAGGTACACCGCTGACACTGCCAGATACACCTAAGACACTGCCAGGTAAACCTCAGACACTCCCAGGTACTCCTCTGACACTCCCAGTTACACCTCCGACACTCCTAGGTAAACCCCTGACACTCCCAGGTTCACCTCTGACACCCAGGTACTCTCGACACCCCAGGCACACCCCAGACACCCCAGGCACACTCCAGACACTCCCAGGCACACCCCTGACACCCCAGGCACACCTCTGACACCCCAGGCACACCTCTGACACTCCCAGGTACAACGCTGACACTCCCAGGCACACCGCTGACACTGCCATGTAAACCTCAGACACTGCCAGGTACACCTCAGACACCCCAGGTATAACCTCTGACTCTCCCAGGTACACCTCTGATATCCCCAGGTATACCTCTGAAACCCCAGGTACACCGCTGACACTTCCTGGTACACCGCTGACACTCCCAGGTACACCGCTGACACTGCCAGGCACACCTTCACACTGCCAGGTACACCCTGGACACTCCAGGTACTCCTTGACACCCAGTTACACCTCCGACACTCCCAGTTACACGACACTCCCCAGTTACATCTCTGACACTCTAGTCCACCTCTGACACTGCCAGGTACACACCTCTGACACCCCAGGTAAACCCAATATTCCCAGGTACACCTCTGACACTCCCCAGGTACACTGCTGACACTCCCCAGGTAAACCCCTGACACTCCCAGGCACACCTGACACTCCCCAGGTACACACCTTCAGACACTGCCAGGCACACCTCAGACAATTCCCCAGGTACACTCTGACACTGCCAGGCACACCTCTGACACTCCCCAGGCACACCTCAGACACTGCCAGGTACACCCTCAGACACCCCCAGGTACACTCCCTGACACTCCCAGGTTCACCTCTGACACACAAAGGTACCTCTGACAAACCCAGGTACACCTCAGACACGCCCAGGTACACCCCCTAACACTGCCAGGCACACCCTTGAGACACCCCCCCCCCAGGCACACCTCTAACACTGCCAGGTACACCTCTGACACTGGCAGGCACACCTGATACTCCCAGGTACACCTCTGACACTCCCCAGGTACACAACAATGACACCTCCCAGGTACACCCTGACACTCCCCAGGTTCACCTCTGACACACAAAGGCACTCCTCTGATGCCCCAGGCACTCTCGTCTGACACCCCAGGCACACATCTCTGACACCGAGGAACACCTCTGTCACCCCAGGTACACCACCACTGACACTCCCCAGGCACACCTCCTTGTACACCCCAGGTACACCTCTGAACACCCCAGGCACACCTCAGACACCCCAGGCACACCCCTGACACTCCCCAGGCACACCCCCTGCCAATTCCAGGCACACCCCCTCACACTCTCAGGTACACCTGACACCCCAGGCACACTCTCAGACACTCCCAGGTACACCTCCAACACTCCCATGTGCCTCTGACACTGCCAGGTACACCGCTGACACTCCAGGTACACTGCTGACACTGCTGTGGCACACGTCTGTTACCCACACCCCAGACACCCCATGCATTACCTCAGACACCCCTGTGTACACCTCAGACACTGTACACCTCTGACACTCCCAGGCACACCGCTGACACTCCCAGGTACACTGCTGACACTGCCAGTTACACCTCAGACACTGCCAGGTACACCTCAGACACCCCAGGCACACCCCAGACACTCCCAGGTACACCTCTGTCACCCCAGGCACACCACCACACCCCAGGCCACCCCAGACACCCCAGGTACACCCTGAACACTCCCCAGGCACACTCAGACACCCTGTGCACACTCCTGACACTCCCAGGTACACCTCTGACACTTGCAGATACACTCCTGACACCTAGGACACCAATGACACTCCCCAGGAGCCAATTCTCTGACACACCTCAGGCACCACACCACTGACACTACCAGGTACACCTATGGACACTCCCCAGGCAAGGATTCTCTGACACTCCCAGGCACCTCTGACCCCAGGCACACTGCTGACACTTAGGCACTGCTGACACTGCCAGGCACACATCAGACACTGCCAGGCACACCTCAGACACTCCCAGGTACTCCTCTGACACTCCCAGTTACACCTCCGAAACTCCCAGTTACACCACTGACACTCCCCAGGTCCACCTCAGACACTCCCCAGATACACCCAGACACTCCCAGGTAAACCCCCTGACACTCCTGCAGGCACACCTCTGACACTGCACACCTCTGACACTCCCAGGTACAACGCTGACACTTAGGCACACCGCTGACACTGCCATGTAAAACCCCAGACACCGCCAGGTACACCTCAGACACTCCCCAGGCATAACCTCTGACACTCCCAGGCACACCGCCGACACTCCCAGGCACAATTCCCCGACACACTCCCCAGGCACACCCCTGACACTCCCAGGTACACCCTGTGACACTCCCCAGGCACACCTCTGACACCCCAGGCACCAGACACTCCCAGGCACACCTCTGACACTCCCAGGCACACTGCCGACACTCCCAGGCACACCTGTGAAACACCCAGGTACCTCTGACACCCCTGGCACAGGCACCTGACCCTCCCAGGCACACCCTCAAACACCACCAGGTGCCACCTGTGACTCCAGGCACACCCTGACATTCCCCACAGGCACACCACTCACACTCCCAGGCACACCTCTGCTAACGCCCAGGCATACCTCCCCACACTCCCAGGCACACCTATGACACTCCCCAGGCACACCTCAGACACTCCCAGGTACTCTCTGACACTCCCAGTTACACCAAACTCCCAGTTACACCCTGACACTCCCAGGCACCTATGACACTCCCAGGCACACCCCACACTTCCCAGGCACACCTTGACACTCCCTGGTGCAGCACGGCTGACCCCAGGCACACACCCAACACTCCCAGGCACACCTCAGACACCCCCCCAGGTAATAATTCCTAACACTGCCAGGTACACCTCTGACACTGGCAGGTACACCTCCTTGATACTCCCAGGTACACCTCTGACACTCCCAGGTACAACAACAATGACACTCCCCAGGTACACCCCTGACACTCCCAGGTTCACCTCTCCTGACACACAAAGGTACCTCTGATGCTCCCAGGTACTCGTCTGACACTCCCAGGCACACCTCTGACACTCCCGAGAACACCTCTGTCACCCCAGGTACACCACTGACACTCCCAGGTACACTCAGACACTCCCCAGGCACACCTCTGAACACCCCAGGCACACCTCAGACACTCCTAGTACAATTCTGGACACCCCCAGGCACACCTGCCACTCCCCAGGCACACCCCTCACACCTCAGGCACACCTCCTGACACTCCCCAGGCACACCTCAGACACTCCCCCAGGCACACACCTCCAACACCCCAGCAGGCAGCCCTCTGACACTGCCAGGCACACCACACACCCAGCCACTGCTGACACTGCCAGGTACACGCCTGTTACCCCATGCACACCCCAGACACTCCCCATGCACACCAGACACCCAGGCACACCCCCAGACACCCCAGGCACACCTCTTGACACACTCCCAGGCACACCGCTGACACCCCTGGTGCACACCGCTGACACTGCCAAGCCACACCTCAGACACTGCCAGGCACACCCCAGACACCCCAGGCACACCTCAGACACTCCCCAGGCACACCTCTGCCGCCCCCAGGCACACCACTGACACCCCAGGCACACCCCAGACACCCCAGGCACACTCCTGAACACTCCCCAGGCACACCCCAGACACTCCCAGGTACACCCTGACACTCCCAGGTACACCTCTGACACTTGCAGACACTTCTGACACCCCAGGACACCAATGACACCCCAGATACACCTCTGACACCCCAGGTACACCACTGACACTACCAGGCCACCTATGACACTCCCAGGCACACCTCTGACACTCCCAGGTACACTCTGACACTCCCCAGGTACACACATCAGAAAACTGCCAGGTACACCCTGCATTAATTCTCCCTAAGGTACTCGACACTCCCAGTTACACCTCCTGAAACTCCCAGTTACACCACTGACACTCCCCAGGTCCACCTCAGACACTCCCCAGGCACACCCAGACACTCCCAGGTAAACCCCCTGGACACCCCCAGGTACACCTCTGACACCCCAGGCACACCTCTGACACTCCCCAGGCACAACGCTGACACTCCCAGGCACACCGCTGACACTGCCATGTAAACCTCAGACACTGCCAGTACACCTCAGGACACTTGGTATAACCTCTGACACTCCCAGGCACACCGCTGACACTCCCCAGGCACACCTCCCTGACACCCCAGGCACACCTCTGACACTCCCCAGGCACACCTCAGACACTTTGGCACACCTCTGGACACCCCAGGCACCAGACACCCCAGGCACACCTGACATCCCCAGGCACACCGCCGGACACTCCCAGGCACACCCGTGAAACACCCAGGCACCCTGCACCCCTGGTACACACCTGACCCCCCTCCCCAGGCATGGCCCCATACACCACCAGGCACACCCCCAGACCTCCAGGTACACCCCCTGACATCCCCTGCACACCACTCACACTCCCAGGCACACCTCTGGCACGCCCAGGCACACTCTGACACTCCCCAGGCACACACCTATGACACTCCCCAGGCACACCTCAGACACCCCAGGTACTCCCTCTGACACTCCCAGCCACACCTCCGAAACTCCCAGTCACACCCCTGACACCCCAGTCCACCTCTGACACCCCAGGCACAATTCCACACCCCAGGCACACCCCACTCCAGGCACACCTTGGACACCACCGACACTCCCAGGTACCATGACACTCCCAGGTACACCCTAACACTCCCAGGTACACCTCTGAACCTCCCAGGTACCTCAGACACTCCCAGGTACACCTCTGACACTCCAGGTACACCTCTGACACTTGCAGACACCTCTGACACTCCAAGACCATGCTCCCAGATACGTCTGACACTCCCGGTACACCACTGACACTACCAGGTAACACCCAGCCTCTGGTACACCTCTGACCTCCCAGGTACACCTCTGACAATCCCAGGTACACCGCTTGACCTCCCAGGTACACCGCTCCAGCACTGCCAGGTACACCTCAGACACTGCCAGGTACACCTCAGACACTCCCAGGTACTCCTCTGACACTCACAGTTACACCTCCAGAAACTCCCAGTTACCTGACACTCCCAGGTCCACCTCGACACTCCCAGGTACACCTCTGACCTCCCAGGTACACCTCTAATACTCTCAGGCACACCGACACTCAGGTACCCGCTACACTCCCAGGTGCCCCTGCTCCCAGGTACACCTCTGACACTCCCAGGTACACCTCAGACACTCAGGTACACCTCTGACCTCCCAGGTACTCCTCGGACCTCCCAGTGCCTCTGCACTCCCAGGTACACCGCTGAACTCCCAGGTACACCTGTGAAACTCCCAGGTACTCTCTGACCTCCTGGCCCTCCCACCTCATACCTGGGTACCTCAGACACTCCCAGGTACACCTCTGACATTCCCAGGCACACCACTCACCTCCCAGGTCACACCTCTGGCACTCCCAGGTACCTCTGACCTCCCAGGCACACCTGTGGCCTCCCAGGTACACCTCAGACAGTTCGGTGCACACCTCTGACACTGCCAGGTACACCTCTAACACTGCCAGGTATCTGACACTCCCAGGTACACCTGTGAAACTCCCAGGTACTCCTCTGACACTTCCTGGTACACCTGACCCTCCCAGGTACATCATACACTGCCAGGTACACCTCAGACACTCCCAGGTACACCTCTGACATTCCCAGGTACACCTCACACTCCAGGTACACATCTGGCACTCCCAGGTACACCTCTGACACTCCCAGGCACACCTGATGCACTCCCAGGTACACCTCAGACAGTTCGGTACACCTCTGACACTGCCAGGTACACCGCTGACCTCCCAGGTACACCGTGACCTCCCAGGTACACCTCAGACACTGCCAGGTACCTCAGGCACTCCCAGGTACTCCTCTGACACTCTCAGTTACACCTCCGATACTCCCAGTTACACCCCTGACACTCCCAGGTCCACCTCTGACACTCCCAGGTACACCTCTGACCTCCCAGGTACACCTCTAATGCTCCCAGGCACACCTGACACTCCCAGGTACACCGCTGGCCTCCCAGGTACTCCTCAGACACTCCCAGGACCACCATGACACTCCCAGGTACACCGCCGACCTCCCAGGTACACCTCCGACACTCCGGTACCTCGACAGTCCCAGGTACACCTCTGACATGCCTCTGACCTGTGGGTACACCTCTGCCTCAGGTACACCTGTGAAACTCCCAGGTACTCCTCTGACACTCCCTGGTACACACCTGACCCTCCCAGGTACATCCATACCAGGTACACCTGACACTCCCAGGTACACCTCTGACATTCCCAGGTAACTCACTCCATGTACACCTCTGCTCCCAGGGACACCTACTCCCAGGTACACCTCAGACAGTCCCAGGTACACCTCTGACACTGCCAGGTACACCTCCTAACACTGCCAGGTACACCTCTGACACTCCCAGGTACACCTCTGAAACTCCCAGGTACTCCTCTGACCTCCTGGTACACCTGACCCTCCCAGTACCTCACCACCAGGTACACCTCAGACACTCCCAGGTACACCTCTGGCCTCCCAGGTACCACTCACACTCCCCAGGTACACCTCTGGCACTCCAGGTACACCTCCAGACACTCCCAGGTACACCTCACTGCCACACCTCTGACACTGGCAGGTGCCTTTTACCTCTAACACTGCCAGGTACACCTCAGACACCCCCAGGTACACCTCTAACACTGCCAGGTACACCTCTGACACTGGCAGGTACACCTCCGATACTCCCAGGTACACCTCTGACACTCCCAGGTACAACGCTGACACTCCCAGGTACACCTCTGACACTGCCATGTAAATCAGACACTGCCAGGTACCTCAGACACTCCCCAGGTATAACCTCCTGACACTCCCAGGTACACCGTGACACTCCCAGGTACACCCTGACACTCCCAGGTACACCTCTGACACTCCCAGGTACACCTCAGACACTCCCAGGTACACCTCTGAGACTCCCAGGTCTCCTCAAGACACTCCCAGGTACACCTCTGACACTCCCAGGTACACCCCTGACCTCCCAGGTACCTGTGAAACACCCAGGTACTCCTCTGACACTCCTGGTACACACCTGACCACTCCCAGGTACACCTCACACACACCGGTGCACCTCAGACTCTCCCAGGTACCTCTGAGCATTCCCAGGTACACCCTCACACTCCCAGGTACACACCTCTGGCGCCCAGGAACACCTCTGACACTCCCAGGCACACCTATGACACTCCCAGGTACACCTCAGACACTCCCAGGTACTCCTCTGACACTCCCAGTTACACCTCCGAAACTCCCAGTTACACCCCTGACACTCCCAGGTCACCTCTGCCTCCCAGGTACACCTATGACACTCCCAGGTACACCTCCAATGCTCCCAGGCACACCTTTGACACTCCCAGGTACACCGCTGACACTCCCCAGGTACACCTAACACTCCCAGGTACACCTCTGAACACTCCCAGGTACCTCAGACACTCCCTAGGTACACCTCTGACACTCCCAGGTACACCTCTGACACTTGCAGATACACCTCTGACACTCCAAGGGACACCAATGACACTCCCAGATACACGTCTGACACTCCCAGGTACACCACTGACACTACCAGGTAAACCTATGACACTCCCAGGTACACCTCTGACACTCCCAGGTACACCTCTGACAATCCCAGGTACACCGCTGACACTCCCAGGTACACCATGACACTGCCAGGTACACCCTCAGACACTGCCACGTACACCTCAGACACTGGTATCTCTGACATCCCAGTTACACCTCCGAAACTCCCAGTTACACCCCTGACACTCCCAGGTCCACCTCTGACACTCCCAGGTACACCTCTGACACTCCCAGGTACACCTCCTAATACTCTCAGGCACACCTTTGACACTCCCAGGTACAGCTGACACTCCCAGGTGCCCCTGACACTCCCAGGTACACCTCTGACCTCCCAGGTAACCTCAGACACTCCCAGGTACACCTCTGACACTCCCAGGTACTCTCAGACCTCCCAGGTACCTCCTGACACTCCCAGGTACACCTGACACCCCAGGTACCCTGTGAACTCAGGTGCTCCTCTGACACTCCCTGGTACACCTGACCCTCCCAGGTACACTCACCACTAGGTATCAGACTCTCCAGGTACACCTCTGACATTCCCAGGTACACCACTCACTCCCAGGTACCTCTGGCACTCCAGGTACACCTCTGAGACTCCCAGGCACACCTCCCAGGTACACCTCAGACAGTTCCAGGTACACCTCTGACACTGCCAGGTACACCTCTAACACTGCCAGGTACACTTCTGACACTCCCAGGTACCTCTGACTCCCAGTGTCTCTGACACTTCCTGGTACACACCTGACCCTCCCAGGTACACATCATACACCAGGTACACCTCAGACATTCCCAGGTACACCTCTGACATTCCCAGGTACACCACTCACACTCCAGGTACCTCTGGCACTCGGTACACCTCTGACACTCCCAGGCACACCTATGACACTCCCAGGTACACCTCAGACAGTTCCAGGTACCTCTGACACTGCCAGGTACACCTGACACTCCCAGGTACACCGCTGACACTCCCAGGTACACCTCAGACACTGCCAGGTACACCTCAGACACTCCCCAGGTACTCCTCTGACACTCTCAGTTACTCCTCCGAAACTCCCAGTTACACCCTGACACTCCCAGGTACCTCTGACCTCCCAGGCACACCTCTGACCTCCCAGGTACACCTCTATCTCCCAGGCACCTTGATACTCCCAGGTACACGCCCCACTTCCCAGGTACTCCTCAGACACTCCCAGGTACACCGCTGACACTCCCAGGTACACCGCCACACTCCCAGGTACACCTCCGACACTCCCAGGTACCTCAGACAGTCCCAGGTACACCTCTGACACTGCCAGGTACACCTCTGACACTGCCAGTACACCTCTGACACTCCCAGGCACACCTGTGACTCCCAGGTACTCTCTGACACTCCTGGTACACACCTCCCACCTCCCAGTACATCTCATACACTACCAGGTACACCTCCAGACACTCCCAGGTACACCTCTGACATTCCCAGGTACACCACTCCACACACTCCCAGGTACACCGCTGACACTGCCAGGTAAACCTCCAGACACTGCCAGGTACACCTCAGACTCTCCCAGGTATACCTCTGACTCTCCCAGGTACACCATGACACTTCCAGGTACACCGCTGACACTCCAGGTACACCGCTGAACACTGCTTGAGTCACCTCTCACACTCCATGTACACCTCAAGACTCCCAGGGAACACCAATGACACTGGTACACCTCTGACACTCCCAGGTACACCTCTGACACTCCCAGGTACACCGCTGACACTCCCAGGTACACCGCTGACACTGCCAGGTAAACCTCAGACACTGCCAGGTACACCTCAGACTCTCCCAGGTATGCCTCTGACTCTCCCAGGTACACCCAGCTGCTTCCAGGTACACCTCAGACACTCCAGGTACACCACTGACACTCCCAGGTACACCTCTGACACTACAAGATACACCTCTGACCTCCCAGGGACACCAATGACACTACCAGGTACACCTATGTCACTCCCAGGTAACCTCTGACACTCCCAGGTACATCTCTGACCTCCCAGGTACACCGCCCAGACCTCCCAGGTACACCGCCGACACTGCCAGGTACACCTCAGACACTGCCAGGTACACCTCAGACACTCCCAGGTACTCCTTTGACCTCCCAGTTACCTCCGACACTCCCAGTTACACCCCACACTCCCAGGTCACCTCTGACACTGCCAGGTACACCTCTCAGCACTCCAGGTACACCTCCAATATTCCCAGGTACACCTCTGACACTCCCAGGTACCGCTGACACTCCCAGGTAAACCCTGACAACTCCCAGGTTCACCTCGGCACTCCCAGGTACACCTCAGACACTGCCAGGTACACCTCAGACACCCCAGGTACACCCCTGACACTCCCAGGTTCACCTCTGACACACAAAGGTACTCCTCTGACAAACCCAGGTACACCTCAGACACGCCCAGGCACACCTCTAACACTGCCAGGTACACCTCAGACACCCCCAGGTACACCTCTACTGCCAGGTACACCTCTGACACTGGCAGGTGCACCTCCGATATCCCAGGTACACCTCAGACATTCCCAGGTACACCTCAGACACTCCCAGGTACCTCCAGACACTCCTAGGTGCACCTCTGACCTCCCAGGTACACCCTGACACTCCGGGCACACCTCTGACACTCCCAGGTACACCGCTGACACTAACAGTGCACCTCAGACACTGCCAGGTACACCTCAGACACTCCCAGGTATACCTCTGACTCTCCCAGGTACACCTCAGACACTCCCAGGTACACCACTGTCACTCCCAGGTACACCTCTGACACTTCAAGATACACCTCAGACACTCCCAGGTACACCTCTCACACTCCCAGGTACACCTCTGACACTTGCAGATACACCTCTGACACTCCCAGGGACACCAATGACACTCCCAGATACACCTCTGACACTCCCAGGTACACCACTGACACTACCAGGTACACCAACACACCCAGGTACACCTCCTGACACTCCCAGGTACACCTCTGACACTCCCAGGTACACCACTCTGACACTTCCAGGTACACCGCTGCCCACTGCCAGGTACACCTCAGACACTGCCAGGTACACCTCAGACACTCCCAGGTACTCTCCTGACACTCCCAGTTACACTCCCGAAACTCCCAGTTACACCTGACACTCGCAGGTCACCTCTGACACTCCCAGGTACACCTTGCTCCCAGGTACACCTCTAACACTCCCAGGTACACTGCCCCCAGCACTCCAGGTACACCTTGACCTCTGAGTACACCCCCTGACTCCTAGGTACACCTCTGACACTCCCAGGTACACCTCAGACACTCCCAGATCACCTCTGACTCCCAGGTACTCTCAGACACTCCCAGGTACACCTCTGAGCACTCCCAGGTACACCGCCGACCTCCCAGGTACCTCCGACACTCCCAGGTACACCTCAGACGTCCCAGTACTCCTCAGACACTCCCAGGTACCTCTGACTCTCGGTACACCTCTGGCACTCTCCCAGGTACACCGCCGACACTCCCAGGTACACCTCCGACACTCCCAGGTCACCTCAGACAGTCCCAGGTACACCTCTGACACTCCCAGGTACACCCCTCACACTCTCAGGTACACCTCCGACACTCCCAGGTACACCTCAGACACTCCCAGGTACCGCCAACACCCCAAGCACACCTCCGACACTCCCAGGTAAACCCCTTGCTCCCAGGTTCACCTCTGACACCACAGTACTCCTCTGACACTCCTAGGTACACCTCAGACACTCCCAACACTCCAGACACTCCCAGGCACCCCTGCTGCTCCCAGGTACACCTCTGACACTCCCAGGTACACCTCTGACACTCCCAGGTACCCGCTGACACTCCCAGGTACACCGCTGACACTGCCAGGTAAACCTCCAGACACTGCCAGGTACACCTCAGACACTCCCAGGTATGCCTCTGTCTCCCCGTACCCTTGACACTTCCAGGTACACCGCTCGACACTCCAGGTACACCGCTCATTTGGCAGTACACCCTCTCCTCCATGTACACCTCAGAGACTCCCAGGCCTCAGACACTCCAGGTACACCTCAGACACTCCAGGTACACCACTGACTCCCAGGTACACCTCTCCCAAGATACACCTCTGACACTCCCAGGGACACCAATGAGCACTACCAGGTACACCTATGTCACTCCCAGGTACACCTCTGACACTCCCAGTACATCTGACCTCCCAGGTACACCGCTGACACTCCCAGGTACACCTTGACACTGCCAGGTACCTCAGAGACTGCCAGGTACACCTCAGCCTCCCAGGTACTCCTTTGACACTCCAGTTACCTCCGACACTCCAGTTACACCTGACACTCCCAGGTCCACCTCCGACACTGCCAGGTACACCTCCTAACCTCCCAGGTACACCTCCAATATTTCCAGGCACCTCTGACCTCCCAGGTACACCGCCGAGCACTCCCAGTAACAGACACTCCCCCAGGCCACCTCTGACACTCCCAGGTACCTCAGACACCCCCTAGGTACACTCTGACACTCCCCAGGCACAATGCCGACACTCCCCAGGCACACCTGTGAAACTCCCAGGCATCCCACACTGGCAGGGTACACACCTGACCCCCTCCCAGGCACATCCCCATACACACCAGGCACACCCCAGACACTCCCCAGGCACACCCCTGACATTCCAGGGCACACCACCACACCCCAGGCACACCCTGGCAACCCCCAGGCATGGCCCTGACACCCTGGTGCAATACCCATGACACCCCAGGCACACCTCAGACAGTTCCAGGTACACCCTGACACCGCCAGGTACACCTCAGACACTCCAGGTACACCACTGACACTCCCCAGGTACACCTCTGGCACTTTCAAGATACACCTCTGACATCTCTAGGGACAATTAATGACACAAACAGGCACACCCTATGTCACCCCAGGCACACCCCACACACTCCCAGGCACATCTCTTGACACCCCTGTGCACACCGCTGACACTCCCCAGGGCACACCGCCGACACTGCCTAGCACACCCAAGACACTGCCAGGCACACCTCAGACACTCCCAGGTACCTCTGACACTCCCAGTTACACCTCCGACACTCCCAGGCAAACCCCTGACACTCCCAGGTTCACCCTGACACCCAGGTACTCCTCTGACACTCCCAGGCACACCTCTAATACTCCCAGGCACACCTTGACACTCCCCAGGTACACACCGCCGACACCCCAGGCACACCCTGACACTCCCAGGCACACCTCTGACACCCCAGGCACACCCCAGACACTCCCCAGACACCCTCTGGACACTCCCAGGCACTCCTCAGACACTCCCAGGCACACCTCCCCACACTCCCCAGGCACACCGCTGACACTCCCAGGTACACCTCCGACACCCCAGGTACACCCCAGACAGTCCCAGGTACACCCTCTGACACTGCCAGGCACACCTCTGACACTGCCAGTACACCTCTGACACTCGCAGGTACACCTGTGAAACTCCCAGGTACCCTCTGACACCCCTGCACACACCTGACCCTCCCCAGGCACACCCCACACAACCAGGTACACCCCCAGACACTCCTAGGTACACTTCTGACATTCCCAGGTACACCACCCACACTCCCAGGCACACCTCTGGCACCCCAGGCACACCCTCTGCACTCCCCAGGCACACCTATGAAACCCCAGGCACACCAGACAGAAGTTCCAGGTATGGCTCTGACAGTGCCAGGTACACCTCAAACACTGCCAGGTACAATTCCATGAAACCCCAGGTACACCCCACACACCACAAGGCACACCCCAGACACCCCAGCACTCCAGACACACCCAGGTACACCACAGACACCCAGGCACACCCCTGACACTCCAAGATACACCCTGACACTCCCAGGACACCACGACACCAGGCACACCCATGTCACCCCAGGCACACCTCCTCTGACATTCCCCAGGCACACTTCTGACACCCCAGGCACACCTCTGACACTCCCAGGCACACCTCTGACACTCCCCAGGCACACCGCTGACACTCCCAGGCACACTGCTGACACTGCCAGGCACACCTCAGACACAGGCACACCCCAGACACTCCCAGGTACCTCCTGGACACACTCCCAGCCACACCTCCCTCCGAAACCCCAGTTACACCCCCTGACACCCCAGGTCCACCTCTGACACTCCCAGGCACACCCTGGACACCTCCCAGGTACACCTTTCACACTTCAGGCACACCTTGACACTCCCAGGCACACTGCTGACACTCCCCAGGTACCCCCTGACACTCCCCAGGCACACCTCTGACACTCCCCAGGCACACCCCAGACACTCCCAGGCACACCTCTGACACCCCAGGCACTTCCCTCAGACACCCCAGGTACACCTCCTGACACCCCAGGCACACTGCCGACACTCCCAGGCACACCTGTGAAACCCCAGGTACCCTCTGACACTCTTGGCACACACACCTGACCCTCCCCAGGCACACCCCACACACCAACAGGCACACCCCAGACACCCCCAGGCACACCCCTGACATTCCAGGCACACCACCACACCCCAGGCACACCTGGCACCCCAGGCACACCTCTGACACCCCAGGCACACCCATGACACCCCAGGCACACCCCAGAGGTGTCTGCAGGCACACCAGGTACGCCTATGTCACTCCCAGGTACACCTCTGACACTCCCAGCATTCTGACACTCCCAGGCACACCGCTGACACTCCTAGGTACACCGCTGACACTGCCAAGTTCACCTACACTGCCAGCACCTCAGACACTCCTGGTACCCTCTGACACTCCCAGTTACACCTCCGACACTTGCAAAACCCCCTTGACACCCCAGGTTCACCCTGACACCCAGGTACTCCTCTGACACCCCAGGTACACCTCAGACACTCCCAGGTACACTCCAGACACTCCCAGGCACACCCCTGACACTCCGTACACCTCTGACACTCCCAGGCACTCTGACACTCCCAGGTACAACGCTGACACTCCCAGGCACACCGCTGACATTGCCATGTAAACCCCAGACACTGCCAGGCACACCCCAGACACTCCCAGGCAACCTCTGACTCTCCCAGGTACACTCTGATACTCCCAGGTATACCCCTGAAACTCCCAGGCACACCGCTGACACTTCCAGGTACACCGCTGACACTCCCAGGTACACCGCTGACACCAGGTACACCTCTCACACTGCCAGGTACACTCAGACACTCCCAGGTACTCCTTGACACCCCAGTTACACCTCCGACACTCCCAGTGTTCACCCCCACACCCCCAGGTCCACCTCTGACACTGCCAGGCACACCTCTGACACTCCCAGGTAAACCCCTGACACTCCCAGGACACCTCTGACACCCCAGGTACACCTCAGACACTGCCAGGTACACTTCTGACACTCCCAGGTACACCCCTGACACTGCCAGGTACACCTCAGACACTCCCAGGTACACCCCTGACACTCCCAGGTTCACCTCTGACACACAAAGGTACTCCTCTGACAAACCCAGGTACCTCAGACGCGCCCAGGTACACCTCTACACCGCCAGGTACAATTCTCCGACACCCTGGTATGTCCCCACATTCTGCACACCTCTGACACCCCAGGTACACCGCCGACACTCCCAGGCAAACCCCTGACACCCCAGGCACACCCAAGACACTCCCCAGGTACACCCCAGACACCGCCAGGCACACCTCCCTGTGACACCCCCAGGTACACCCCCTGACACCGGCCAGGCACACCTCTGACACTCCCAGGTACACCTGCACACCACAGGTACACCTCAGACACCCCCCAGGCACACCCCTCTGACACTCCTGGGTTCACCTCTGACACACAAAGGTACTCCCTCTGACAAACCCAGGTACACCTCAGACACGCCTCCAGGTACACCTCTAACACCGCCAGGCACACCCTCAGACACCCCCAGGTACACCTCTAACACTGCCAGGTACACCCTGACACTGGCAGGTACACCTCCGATACTCCCAGGTACACCTCCTGACACTCCCAGGTACAACAATGACACTCCCAGGTACACCCTGACACTCCCAGGCATACCTCTGACACCCGAGGAACACCTCTGTCACCCCAGGTACACCACTGACACCCCAGGTACACCTCAGAGACTCCCCAGGTACACCTCCAACACCCCAGGTACACCTCAGACACCCTGGGCAGGCACACCCTGACACTCCCAGGTACACCCCCGCCACTCCCAGGTACACCCTCACACTCTCAGGTACACCTCCGACACTCCCAGGTACACCTCAGACACTCCCAGGCACACCTCCAACACTCTCAAATATTCCTCTGACACTGCCAGCACTGCCGACACCCCAGGCACACTGCTGACACCTCGCCAGGCACACGTCTGCCACCCATGTACACCCCAGACACCCTGTGCACACCAGACACCCCAGGCACACCTCCCACACCCCAGGTACACCTCTGACACCCCAGGCACACCGCTGACACTCCCAGGTACACCGCTGACACTGCCAGTTACACCTCAGACACTGCCAGGCACACCCCAGACACTCCCAGGTACACCTCAGACACTCCCAGGTACACCTCTGTCACTCCTAGGTACACCACTGACACTCCCAGGTACACCTCAGACACCCAGGTACACCCTGAACACCCCAGGTACACCTCAGACACTCCCGAGGCACACCTCTGACACCCCAGTACACCTCCTGACACCCCCAGGTACACCCCCTGACACCCAGTTCACCTCTGACACACAAACAGGCTCCTCTGACAAAACCCAGGCACACCTCAAACACGCCCAGGTACACCTCTAACACCGCCAGGTACACACCCCAGACACCCCCAGGTACACCTGTACACCTCTGACACAGGTACACCCGATACTCCCAGGTACACCTCTGACACTCCCAGGTACAACAATGACACTCCCAGGCACACCCCTGACACCCAGGCTCACCTCTAGGGACACTCCCAGGCACACCTCCGACCACACAAAGCGTACCCTCTGATGCTCCCAGTGTACTCGCCTGACACTCCCAGGCACACCCCTGCCACCCCAGTACACCCCTCACACCTCAGGTACACCTCCGACACCCCAGGTACACCTCAGACACCCCAGGCACACCTCCAACATTCCCAGGTACACCCTCCGACACTCCCAGGTAAACCGGGCTGACACCCTGGTATTCACCTCTGACACCCAGGTACTCCTCTCACACCCCAGGCACACCTCAGACACCCCAGGTACACCTCAGACACTTCCAGGTACACTCCAGACACTCCTAGGTACACCTCTGACACTTGCAGTACACCCTGACACTCCCAGGTACACCCTGACACTCCCAGGTACACCAAGCGACACTAACAGGTACAATTCCCCAGACACTGCCAGGTACACCTCAGACACTCCCAGTATACCTCTGACTCCCAGGTACACCCTTGCACACTCCCAGGTACACCACTGTCACTCCCAGGTACACTTGACACTTCAAGATACACCTCAGACACTCCCAGGCACACCTCTCACACCCCAGGTACACCTCTTACACTTGCAGATACACCTCCTGACACCCCAGGACACCCAATGACACCCCAGACACCTCTGACACCCCAGGCACACCACTGACACTAACAGGTACACCTAAGACACTCCCAGGTACACCTCTGACAATTCCCAGGTACACCTCTGACACTCCCAGGTAACACCAAACACTGCCAGGTACACCTATGAAACTCCCAGGTACACCTCATACACCACAAGGTACAATCCTCAGACACCCAGGTACACCTCAGACACCCAGGTACACCACACACCCCAGGTACACCTCTGACACTTCAAGATACACCTCTGACACCTAGGACACCAATGACACTACCAGGTACACCTATGTCACTCCCAGGTACACTCTGACATTCCCAGGTACATCTCTGACACCCTGTACACCTCTGACACCCCCAGGCACACCTCTGATACCCAGGTACACCGCTGGACACTCCCAGGCCACCGCTGACACTGCCAGTACACCTCAGACACCGCCAGGCACACCTCAGACACCCCAGGCACCCTGACACTCCCAGTCACACCTCCGAAACCCCAGTTACACCCCTGACACCCCAGTCCACCTCCCCGACACCCTGCGTACACCCTCTGACACCCCACACCTCTACTACTCTCAGGCACACCTTTGACACTCCCAGGTACACCGCTGACACCCCAGTACCCCCGACACCCCAGGTACACCTCTGACACTCCCAGGTACAATTCCTCAGACACTCAGGTACACCTCTGACACTCCCAGGTACTCCTCAGACACCCCAGGTACACCTCTGACACTCCCAGGCACACCGCCGACACTCCCAGGCACACCTGTGAAACTCCCAGGTACCTCTGACACTCCCTGGTACACACCTGACCCTCCCAGGTACACCTCATACACTACCAGGTACACCCTCAGACACTCCCAGGTACACCCTCTGACATTCCAGGCACACCACCTCACACTCCCAGGTACACCCTGGCACTCCCAGGCACACCTCTGACACCCCCATGCTATCACCCATGACACACTCCCAGGCACACCTCAGACAGTTCCAGGCACACCCCTGACACCGCCAGCACACCTCAGACACTCCAGGTACACCACTGACACTTGTGCACACCTCTGACACTTCACACCTCTACAATTCCCCAGGACACCAATGACACTACCAGGTACACCTATGTCAAATTCCCAGGTACACCTCTGACACTCCCAGGCACAATTCTGACACCCCAGGCACCTGCTGACACTCCCAGGTACACCTCGCTGACACTGCCTAGTACACCTAAGACACTGCCAGGTACACCTCAGACACCCCCAGGTACTCCTCTGACACCCCAGTTACACCTCCGACACCCCTGCAAAACCCCCTGACACTCCCAGGTGTTCACCTCTGACACCCAGGTACTCCTCCTGAGTACCCCAGGTACACCTCTACTACTCCCCAGGCACACCTTGACACCCCAGGCACACGCTGACACTCCAGTACACCCCTGACACTCCCAGTACACCTCTGACACTCCCAGGTACAATTCCCCAGACACTCCCCAGATACACCTCTGACACTCCCAGGTACCTCAGACACTCCCAGGTACACCCTCTTACACTCCCAGGTACACCGCTGACACTCCCAGGTACACCTCCGACACTTGCAGGCCACCTCAGACAGTCCCAGGTACACTCCTCTGACACTGCCAGGTACACCTCTGACACTGCCAGGTACACCTCTGACACCTCCCTCGCAGGTACACCTGTGAAACTCCCAGGTACCCTCTGACACTCCCTGCACACACCTGACCCCTCCCAGGTACACCCCCTACACAACCAGGTACACCTCCAGACACTCCCAGGTACACCTCTGACATTCCCAGGTACACCACTCACACTCCCAGGTACACCTCCTCTGGCACTCCCAGGTACACCTCTGACACTCCCAGGCACACCTATGAAACTCCCAGGTACACCTCAGACAGTTCCAGGTATACCCTCCTGACAGCCAGGTACACCTCTCAAACACTGCCAGGTACACCTATGAAACTCCCAGGTACACCCCACACCATAAGCAGCACCCAGACACCCCAGGCACACCCAGACACCCAGGTACACCACAGACACCCCAGGCACACCTCCTCTGACACTTCAAGATACACCTCTGACACCCCAGGACAATAATGACACCACCAGGTACACCTATGTCACTCCTGCACCTCTGACATTCCCAGGTACATCTCGACACTCCCAGGTACACCTCGCACCCAGGCCACCTCTGACACTCCTGCCACCGCTGACACTCCCAGGTACACTGCTGACACTGCCAGGTACACCTCAGACACTGCCAGGTACACCCCAGACACTCCCAGTACTCCCTCTGACACCCCAGCCACACCTCCGAAACTCCCAGCCACACTCTTTAGACACCCCAGGTCCACCTCCCTGACACCCCAGGCACACCCTGACACTCCCAGGTACACCTCTAATACTCTCAGGCACACCTTGACACTCCCAGGTACACCGCTGACACTCCTGTACCCCCCCTGACACCCCAGGTACACCTCCACACCCCAGGCACACCTCAGACACTCCCAGGCACACCTCTGGATACCCCAGGTACTTCCTCAGACACTCCCAGGTACACCTCTGACACTCCCAGGCACACCGCCGACACTCCCAGGTACACCTGTGAAAACTCCCAGGTACCCTCTGACACTCCCTTGGCACACACCCGACCCTCCCAGGTACACCTCATACACCACCAGGCACACCTCAGACACCCCAGGCACACCTCTGACATTCCAGGCACACCACTCACACCCTCCCAGGCACACCTCTGGCACCCCAGGTACACCTCTGACACTCCCAGGCACACCTATACACTCCCAGGTACACCTCAGACAGTTCCAGGTACACTTGACACTGCCAGGTACACCTCAGACACTCCAGGCAAGTACACTGACACTCCCAGGTACACCTCTGACACTTCAAGATACACCTCTGACACTCCCAGGGACACCAATGACACTACCAGGCACACCCATGTCACTCCCAGGTACACCTCTGACACTCCCAGGCACATCTCTGACACCCCAGGCACACCGCTGACACTCCCAGGCACACCGCTGACACTGCCTAGTACACCTAAGACACTGCCAGGCACACCCCCAGACACTCCCAGTACTCCTCTGACACCCCAGTTACACCCGACACCCCAGGTAAACCCCTGACACCCCAGGTTCACCTCTGACACCCAGGCAATTCTCTGACACTCCCAGGTACACCTCACAGACACCCCAGGTACACCCAGACACTCTGGTGTACACCCCTGACACTCCCAGGCACACCTCTGACACTCCCAGGTACACCTCTGACACTCCCAGGTACAACGCCACACTCCCAGGTACACCCCGCTGACACTGCCATGTAAACCTCAGACACTGCCAGGTACACCTCAGACACCCCAGGTATAACCTCTGACTCTCCCAGGCACACCTCTGATACTCCCAGGTATACCTCTGAAACTCCCAGGTACACCGCTGACACTTCCAGGTACACCGCTGACACTCCCAGGTACACCGCTGACACTGCCAGGTACACCTCTCACACTGCCAGGTACACCTCAGACACTCCCAGGTACTCCTTTGACACTCCCAGTTACACCTCCGACACTCCCAGTTACACCTCCTGACACTCCCAGGTCCACCTCTGACACTGCCAGGTACACCTCTGACACTCCCAGGTACACCTCCAATATTCCCAGGTACACCTCTGACACTCCCAGGTACACCGCTGACACTCCCAGGTAAACCCCTGACACTCCCAGGTACACCTAAGACACTCCCAGGTACACCTCAGACACTGCCAGGTACACCTCAGACACCCCCAGGTACACCCCTGACACTGCCAGGTACACCTCTGACACCCCAGGTACACCTCAGACACTGCCAGGTACACCTCAGACACCCCTAGGTACACCCCTGACACTCCCAGGTACTCCTCTGACAAACCCAGGTACACCTCAGACACGCCCAGGTACACCTCTGTACTGCCAGGTACACCTCAGACACCCCAGTACACCTCTAACACTGCCAGGTACACCTCTGACACTGGCAGGTACACCTCGATACTCCAGGTACACCTCCCCTGACACTCCCAGGTACAACAATGACACTCCAGGTACCCAACCTCCCAGGTACACCTCTGACACTCGAGGAACACCTCTGTCACTCCCAGGTGCCTACTGACACTCCAGGTACACCTCAGAGACTCCCCAAATTACACCTCCGAAACACTCCCAGGTGCACCTCAGACACTCCCAGGTACAATTCTGACACTCCCAGGTACACCCCTGCCACTCCCAGGTACCTCACACTCTCAGGTACACCTCCGACACTCCCAGGTACACCTCAGACACTCCAGGTACACCTCCAGCACTCTCAAATATTCCTCTGGCCACTGCCAGGTACACCGCTGACACTCCCAGGCCCTGCTGAGCACTGCCAGGTACGTCTGTTACTCCATGTACACCTCAGACACTCCCAGGTACACCTCAGACACTCCAGGTACACCTCCCTTACACTCCCAGGTACCTCTGACCTCCCAGGCTACCGCTGACACTCCCAGGTACACCGCTGTGCTGCCAGTTACACCTCCAGACCTTGCTGCCACCAGGTACACCTCAGACACTCCCAGGTACACCTCCAGACACTCCCAGGTACACCTCTGTCACTCCCAGGTACGCCACTGACCTCCCAGGTACACCTCAGACACTCCCTGAGTACCTCTGAACACTCCCAGGTACACCTCAGACACTCCGAGGTACACCTCCTGACACTCCCAGGTACACCTCCCCCAGCACCCCCCAGGTACACCCCTGAGCACTCCCAGGTTCACCTCTGACACACAAAAGGTGCTCCTCCTGACAAGGCAGGTACACCTCAGACACGCTTGGTACACCTCTAACACTGCCAGGTACACCTCAGACACCCCGAGGTGCACCTCCTAACACTGCCAGGTACACCTCTCTGACACTGTGGTGCACACCTCAGTCTCCCAGGTGCACCTCGGCCTCCCAGGTACTGTAATGACCTCCCGTTACCCCTGGCCTCCCAGGCTCACCTCCCCTGACCTCCCCAGGTGCCTCCCCTGACACACGGGTACTCCTCTGATGCTCCCAGGTACTCGCCTGACACTCCCCAGTGCACCTGCCACTCCCAGGTGCACCCCTCACACTCTCAGGTGCACCTCCGACCTCCCAGGTACACCTCAGACACTCCCAGGTACACCTCCAGCATTCCCAGGTACACCTCCGACCTCCCAGGTAAGCCACTTCAACCTCCCAGGTTCACCTCTGACACCCAGGTACTCCTCTCACACTCCCAGGTACACCTCAGACATTCCCAGGTACCTCAGACACTTCCAGGTACCTCCAAGACACTCCCTAGAGTACACCTCTGACACTCTCCCAGGTACCCCTGGCCTCCCAGGTACACCTCCTGGCCTCCCAGGTACACCATGACACACTAACAGGTACACCTCGAACACTGCCAGGTGCACCTCAGACACTCCCAGGTATACCTCCTGGCTCTCCCAGGTACACCTCAGACTTGCTCCAGGTACGCCACTGTCACTCCTGGGTACCTTCTGACACTTCAAGTCACACCTCAGACACTCCCAGGTACACCTCTCCACCTCCCAGGTACACCTCTTACACTTGCAGATGCCACCTCCTGACACTCCCAGGGACACCAATGACACTCCCAGATGCCTCTGACACTCTGAGTACACCACTGGCACTAACAGGCACCTATGACACTCCCATGGTACACCTCTGACACTCCCCAGGTACACCTCTGACACTCCCCAGGTACACCGCTGAGCACTTCCAGGTACACCGCTGACACTGCCAGGTACACCTCAGACACTGCCAGGTACACCTCAGACACTCCCAGGTGCTCCTCTGACACTCCCAGTTGCACGTCCAGAAACTCCAGTGCACCCCTGACACTCGCAGGTCAACCTCTGACACTCCCAGGTACACCTCCTGATGCTCCCAGGTACACCTCTAATACTCCCCCAGGCACCTTTGACCTCCCAGGTACACCTTGACACTCCAGGTACACCCCTGACACTCCCAGGTACACCTCTGACGTTCCCAGGTACCTCAGGAACACTCCCAGATGTCTGCCTCCAGCCTCCCAGGTGCTCCTCGGAACTCCCAGGTATGCCTCTGACACTCCCAGGTGCCTGCCGCCGACACTCCCAGGCCACGCCTCCCGACACTCCCAGGTACCTCAGACAGTCCCAGGTACACACTCTGACGCACTGCAGTGCCTCTGACACTGCAAGGCCCACACCTCTGACCTCCCAGGTACCTGTGAAACTCCCAGGTACTCCTCCTGACCTCCCTGGTGCACACCTAACCCTCCAGGTACCTCCATACTGCACAACCAGGTACCTCCAGACACTCCCAGGTGCACCTCTCTGACATTCCCAATTTTGCCACTCCACACTCCCAGGTACACCTCCTGGCACTCCCAGGCACACCTCCTGACCTCCCAGGCACACCTATGAGCCTCCCCAGGTACCTCAGACGGTTCAGGGCACCTCTGACCCAATTCCAGGTACACCTCTAACACCCTGCCAGGTACACCTCTGACTCTCCCAGGTACACCTCCTGACCTCCCCAGGCACACCTATGAAACTCCCAGGAGTGCCTCACTTTACTACAAAGTGCCCTCAGACACTCCCAGGCCTCAGACACTCCAGGTACACCCTGTGCTCCCAGGTGCACCTCTGACACTTCAAGATACACATCCTGACACTCCCCAGGGGACACCAATGACACTACCAGGTACACCTATGTCACTCCAGGTACACCTCTGACTTGCTCCCAGGTACACCTCTGACACTCCAGGTGCACCTCTGACCTCCCAGGTACACCTCTGAGCACTCCCAGGTACACACCACTGACACTCCAGTGCACCGCTAGCACTGCCAGGTACACCTCCAGACACTGCAGGTACTGCCTCAGACACTCCAGGTACTCTCGACACTCCCAGTTACACCTCCGAAACTCCCAGTTACCCTGACACTCCCAGGGTCACCTCCTAACCTCCCAGGTACACCTCCTGACACCCCTCCCAGGTACACCTCCTATTACTCTCAGGCACACACACTGGCCTCCAGGTTTCGCTGACCTCCCAGGTACCCCCCTGACCTCCCAGGTACCTCTCTGGCCTCCCAGGTACACCTCCAGACACTCTGAGTACACCTGACACTCCCAGGTGCCTCCTCGGGCACTCCCAGGTACACCTCCTGACACTCCCAGGTACACCGCCGACAATCCCAGGTACACCTGTGTGAAACTCCCAGGTGCTCCTCCTGACACTCCCTGGTACACACCTGGCCCTCCAGGTACACCTCCCTTCACCCCCCAGCCAGGTACACCTCAGGCCTCCAGGTGCACCTCTGACATTCCCCAGGTACACCACTCACACTCCCAGGTACCTCTGGCTCCCAGGTACACCTCTGGCCTCCAGAGCACCTGTGCTCCCAGGTACACCTCAGACAGTTCAGGTACACCTCTGACACTGCCAGGTACCTCAAGGCCTCAGGTACACCACCCCAGCCTCCCAGGTACCTCATGCCAAGGCCACCTCTGGCCTCCCAGGGACACCAATGACACCTGGTGCGCCTATGTCCTCCCAGGTACACCTCTACAGCACTCAGGTGCATCTCTGACACTCCCAGGTACACCGCTGACCTCCCAGGTACACCGCTGACACTGTAAGAGAGTACACCCTAAGACACACCGGGTACCTCAGACACTCCCAGGTACTCCTCTGACACTCCCAGTTCAAGCCTCCGGCCTCCCAGGTAAACCCCTGGCACTCCCAGGTTTGCCTCTGACTGCCCAGGTGCTCCTCTGACCTCCCAGGTACACCTCAGACCTCCCAGGTACCTCCAGACACTCCCAGTGCACCCTGACCTCCCAGGTACACCTCTGGCCTCCCAGGTACACCTCTGACCTCCAGGTACAACGCGCTGACACTCCCAGGTGCCGCCCCGGCATTGCCATGTAAACCTCCAGACACTGCTGGGCACCTCAGGCACTCCCCAGTATAACCTCCTGACTCTCCAATTTCTGATGCTCCAGAGTATACCCTGGAAACTCCCAGGTACACCATGACACTTCAGGTACCTGCAGCCTCGGTACACCACTAGCACTGTGGGTACACCTCTCACACTGCAGGTGCCACACTCAGACACTCCCAGGTACTCCTTTGGCCTCCCAGTTACCTCCGACACTCCCAGTTGCTGACACTCCCAGGTACACCTGACACTCCCCAGGTACACCTCGGCCTCGGGAACACCTCTGTCCTCCCAGGTACACCACTGACTGCTCAGGCACCTCAGACGCTCCCAGGTACACCTCCTGGAACGCTCCCAGGTGCCCCTGGAGCTGCTCCCATATTACAATGCCCCAACACCAGGTACACCTGCCTCCCCAGGTACACCCCTCCACACTCTCAGGTACCTCCATTGCTCCCCAGGTACACCTCCAGACACTCCCCAGGTACACCTCCAACACTCTAAATATTCCTCTGACACTGCCAGGGCACACGCTGACATCCCAGGTACACTGCTGACACTGTAATTACACGTCTGTTACTCCATGTGCACCTCAGACACTCCCAGGTACACCTCTGAACCTCCCAAGTACCTCCACACTCCCAGGTGCACCTCCTGACACTCCCAGGTACCCCAGCACTCCCATTACACCACCCCAGCCCACTGCCAGTTACACCTCAGACACGCATTTTACCTCGAACTCCCATTTCAGACACTCCCAGGTTTCCTGTCACTCCCATTTTTTCAACCTCCAAAGATACCTCAGACACTCCCAGGTACACCTCACACTCCCATTTCTGACGCCCAAGATACTATCAGACACTCCCAGGTATACCTCTCACCTCCCAGGTACACACTCTGACACTTGCAGATACCTCTGACACTCCCAGGTACACCACTGACACTACCAGGTACACCTAACCTCCCAGGTACACCTCTGACACTCCCAGGCCCTCTGACACTCCCAGGTACACCGCTGACACTTCAGGCTGCTGACACTGCCAGGTACACCTCAGACACCATGTACACCTCAGACACTCCCATTCCTCTGAGCACTCCCAGTTACACCTCGAAACTCCCAGTGCACCTGACACTCAGGTCACCTCCTGACTTGCTCCCAGGTACACCTCTGACACTCCCAATTTGCACCTCCTAATACTTAGGTACACCTTGACACTCCCAGGTACACCGCTGACACTCCCAGGTACACCCTGGCCTCCCAGGTACCTCTGGCCTCCCAGGTACACCTCAGACACTCCCAGATACACCTCTGACCTCCAGGTGCTCCTCAGACACTCCCAGGTACACCTCTTACCTCCCAGGTACATAAACACTCCAGGTGCACCTCCGACACTCCCAGGTACACCTCAGACAGTCCCAGGTACACCTCTGACACTGCCAGGTACCTCCTGACACTGCCAGAGTACACCTGACACTCCCAGGTACACCTGTGGAAACTCCCAGGTACTCTCCCCTGACACTCCATGGTACCACACAGGCCTCCAGGTACACCTACACAACCAGGTACACCTCAGGCTGCTCCCAGGTACACCTCTGACATTTCAGGTATGCCTCACACTCCCAGGTACACCTCTGGCACTCCCAGAGTACACCTCTGTGCTCCAGGCACACCTATGGAAACTCCCATAGGTACACCTCGGACGGTTCAGGTATACCTCTGACAGTGCTCAGGTACACCTCAAGCCTGCCAGGTACACCACTAGAGCTCCAGGTTTTTCACTTACACTACAAGGTACACCTCAGACACTCCCAGGCCTCAGACACTCCAGGTACACCTGAACCTCCCAGGTACACCTCTGACACTTCCAGACCACCTCCTGACCTCCCAGGGACCTGTGTTACTACCAGGTACACCTATGTCGCTCCCGGGTACACCTCTGACATTCCCAGGTACATCTGACACTCCCAGGTACACCTCTGGCCTCCCAGGTACCTCCTGGCCTCCAGGTACCATGACACTCCCAGGTACACCGCTGACACTGCTGGGTACTGCCTCCGGGCACTGGGTACACCTCAGACACTCCCAGGTACTCCTCTGACACTCCCAGTTACACCTCCGAAACTCCCAGTTACCCCTGACACTCCCGGGTCACCTCTGACACTCCCCAGGTACACCTCTGACACTCCCAGGTACACCTCCCTAATGCTCTCAGGCTTTTTGCTGACACTCCCAGGTACACCGCTGACCTCCCAGGTACCCCCCTGGCCTCCCCAGGCCACACCCTCTGACCTCCCCAGGTACACCTCAGACACTCCCAGGTACACCTCCTTGACCTCCCAGGTACTCCTCAGACACTCCCAGGTACCTCTGACCTCCCAGGCACCGCCAGGCACTCCCAGGCCACCCCTATGGAAACTCCCAGGTGCTCTCCTGACACTCCTGGTACACTGGCCCTCCCAAGGTACACCTCATACACTACCAGGTACACCTCAGACGCTCCAGGTACCTGACATTCCAGGGTGCACCACTCTGCCTCCCAGGTACACCTCTGGCACTCCCCAGGTACACCTCCTGACACTCCCAGGCACCTATGGCCTCCCAAGGTACACCTCAGACGGTTCAGGTACACACTCTGACACTGCCAGGTACACCTCAGACACTCAGGTACACCACTGACACTCCCAGGTACACCTCCTGACACTTCAAGATACCTCTGACCTCCCAGGGACACCAATGACACTACCAGGTACACCTATGTCGCCCCAATTACACCTCCTGACCTCTGGGTACATCTCTGACTTGCTCCTGGGTACACCGCTGACACTCCAGGTACCGCTGACACTGCCTAGTACCTAAGACACTGCCAAGGTACACTCAGACACTCCCCAGGTACTCCTCTGACCTCCCAGTTACACCTCCGACACTCCCAGGTAAGCCCCTGACACTCCCCGGGTTCACCTCCTGACACCAGGTACTCCTCTGACACTCCCAGGTACACCTCTAATGCTCCCAGGTACACCTTTTGACCTCCCATTTCCTTCGGCCTCCCAGTGCACCCCCAACACTCCCAGGTACACCCCTCGGCCTCCCAGGTACCTCAGACACTCCCAGATGCACCTCTGTTGCTCCCAGGTACTCCTCAGACACTCCCAGGTACACCTCTTACCTCCCAGGTACCGCCGACACTCAGGTACCTCCGACACTCCCAGGTACACCTCAGACAGTCCCAGGTACACCTCTGGCACTGCAGTACACCTCTGACACTGCCAGGTGCACCTCTGACACTCCTTAAGGACACCTGTGAAACTCCCCAGGTACTCCTCTGGCCTCCCTAGTACACCTGGCCCTCAGGTACACCCTACACAACCAGGTGCACCTCAGACACTCTGGTGCACCTCCTGACATTCCCAGGTGCACCACTCCTCAGGTACACCTCCTGGCACTCCAGGTGCACTCTGACACTCCCAGGCAGCACCTGTAAGGCTCCCAGGTGCACCTCAGGCAGTTCCAGGTATGCCTCCTGACGATTGCCAGGTACACCTCAAACACTGCCAGGTACACCTGAAACTCCAGGTACACCTCATACCTACAAGGGTACCTCAGACACTCCCAGGTACCTCCAGACACTCCAGGTACCTGGTGCTCCCAGGTACCTCTGACACTTCAAGATACACCTCTGACACTCCCAGGGACACCAATGACACTACCAGGTACCTATGTCACTCCCAGGTACCCTCCCAACTTGTTCAAGTCTCCTGACACTCCCAGGGTACACCTCTGACACTCCCAGGTACCTCTGACACTCCCAGGTACACCGCCCCAGCAGCACTCCCAGGTACACCGCTGACACTGTGGAGTACACCTCAGACACTGCCAGGTACACCTCAGACACTCCCAGGTGCTCCTCAGCCTCCAGTTACACCTCCAGAAACTCCAGATTACACCCCTGACACTCCCAGGTCCACCTCCTGACACTCCCAGGTACACCTCCCAGCCTCCCCAGGTACACCTCCCTAAAACTCTCAGGCACACCTTGACACTCCCAGGTACACCACTGACCTCCAGGTGCCCCCCTGGCCTCCCAGTACACCTCCTGACCTCCCCGTTACCTCAGGGTGGGGCCTCTGGGTACCTCTGACCTCCCAGGTACTCCTCAGACACTCCCAGGTACACCTCCTGGCTTGCCCCAGGCACACCGCCGACACTCCCAGGTACACCTGTGGAGAGCTCCCAGGCCCACTCCTCTGACCTCCCTGGTACACCTGACCCTCCCAGGTACACCTCATACACTACCAGGTACACCTCAGACACTCCCAGGTACACCTCTGACATTCCAGGGGTACACCACTCACCTCCCAGGTACACCTCCTGGCACTCCCAGGTACCTCCTGACACTCTGGGGCACCCTATGACCTCCCAGGTACACACCTCAGACAGTTCCAG
>NW_024734707.1:0-7293 GCF_018991925.1 Homarus americanus | reverse complement strand
CCGCCGTCCTTGGGAACACCCCTGAAGGCGCCCCCGTTCCTGTAAGGGACCCTGGGATTGCCACTATCCATGTGAGGGTCACTTGGCAATGCCAGGCACGGAGGCGCCCCCAGGGCCCTCTCAGGGTAATCGGTGCCCACAGGGGACCTGTCAGGGGTGCTGGGTCCACTAGGGGCACTCTTAGGGACAACTGCAATCCTAGGGGCCTTCTCAGCTAAGGCAGCGTCCACAGGGGCTCCTCCAGAAACAGCCGAGCTTCCATGGGCCTCTCAGGGATGGCAACGCTCCAAGGGACCCTCGCAGGGACGGCAACGCACCTGGGGACCCTCACAGGGACAGCGGCGCCCCCATGGGCCCTGCTAGGGGCACTGGCGACCCTAGGGACCCTCACAGGGAGAGCCATGATCCCTGGGGCTTTTCCAGGGACGGGGGCGCCTCCAGGTACGTTCCTAGGGACCGTGGTGCTCCCAGCGGCCCTGCCAGCGGCGGTGGCGCCTTCAGGGGCCCTTCCAGAGGTGGTGACTCCCCCCAGGCCTCTTTATTGGGCACCAATGTTCCCAGGGACTCTGCCAAGGCCTGTGGCTCACAATTTGTCCTCTTAGGGGAGGCGGCGCCCCAAAACAATGGATAGTGGTGTCGTGCATATTGCATTCTTCCAGTAATATCTTACTTAACTGTGATTGGTGAAATAAGAGGTAACGTCATCAAATTATAGAAAATAGGAAAAACAGGGAATCAGTCAGCACAACACCCCAACTTATGTTTTGCTGTTGATATTTATTCTCCTTTTCATTGTTCAGGCTATATAATACTGAAAATGCTATGGGCAGTGTGTATTTTATTTGACATCATATCTCCAGAGTTTTAAATAGTGAAACGAGAATAGACATCCAACAAGGTACATAAGTTGGGGGTGTTGTGCTGACTGATTGCTATAAGTTCTCCTATTATTGTAGTTTGATATGTCGCAATTTACTCCACCAATCACGTTTATAAGAGATTACGATCTAAGCAAAATGTAAGACGAAACTATGAAGTTCTTGGGGCAGATGTTGCTTGTGAAGGGCCCCTGGGGTTCCGTCGCCCCTGGCAGAGACCCTGCTGCCCCCTGGAAAGGCACCCACTGCCGGGCCGGGGGGCCCATCAGCGGCGTGCCCCAGGAGGGCCTATAGGGGCGCTGCAGCCCCCGGCAGGCTCCCTTACAGAGGCGCCCCATAGACGGACCCTGCGGAAGACACCGTCCCTGGAAGGGCCCCTGAATGCGCCACCGCTGTGGTATGGCCCCTGAGGGCGTCGCCGTCCTTGGGAACACCCCTGAAGGCGCCCCCGTCCCTGTAAGGGACCCTGGGATTGCCACTATCCATGTGAGGGTCACTTGGCAATGCCAGGCACGGAGGCGCCCCCAGGGCCCTCTCAGGGTAATCGGTGCCCACAGGGGACCTGTGAGGGGTGCTGGGTCCACTAGGGGCACTCTTAGGGACAACTGCAATCCTAGGGGCCTTCTCAGCTAAGGCAGCGTCCACAGGGGCTCCTCCAGAAACAGCCGAGCTTCCATGGGCCTCTCAGGGATGGCAACGCTCCAAGGGACCCTCGCAGGGACGGCAACGCTCCTGGGGACCCTCACAGGGACGGCGGCGCCCCCATGGGCCCTGCTAGGGGCACTGGCGACCCTAGGGACCCTCACAGGGAGAGCCATGATCCCTGGGGCTTTTCCAGGGACGGGGGCGTCTCCAGGTACGTTCCTAGGGACCGTGGTGCTCCCAGCGGCCCTGCCAGCGGCGGTGGCGCCTTCAGGGGCCCTTCCAGAGGTGGTGACTCCCCCCAGGCCTCTTTATTGGGCACCAATGTTCCCAGGGACTCTGCCAAGGCCTGTGGCTCACAATTTGTCCTCCTAGGGGAGGTGGCGCCCCAAAACAATGGATAGTGGTGTCGTGCATATTGCATTCTTCCAGTAATATCTTACTTAACTGTGATTGGTGAAATAAGAGGTAACGTCATCAAATTACAGAAAAAAGGAAAACAGAGGAATCAGTCAGCACAACACCCCAACTTATGTTTTGCTGTTGGATATTTATTCTCCTTTTCATTGTTCGGGTTGCGATAATACTGAAAAAAATGCTATGGGGCAGTGTGTATTTTTATTTAACATCATATCTCCCAGAGTTTAAATAGTGAAACGAGAATAAATATCCAACAGCAAAGCATAAGTTGGGGTGTTGTGCTGACTGATTGCTATGTTCTCCTATTGGCTGTAGTTTGATGACGTCACATCTTACTCCACCAATCACGTTTAAGTAAGGGTTTACTGGACGAAAGCAAAATGTACGACAAAACTATGAAGTTCTTGGGGCGATGCTGCTTGTGGAAGGGCCCCTGGGGGCACCGTCGCCCCTGGCAGAGACCCTGCCGCCCCTGGAAAGGCACCCACTGCCACTAGGAGTGCCCATACCAGCGGCGCCGGCCCTAGGAGGGCCCATAGGGGCGCTGCAGCCCCTGGCAGGTTCCTTGGGAGCAGAGGCGCCCCATAGACGGACCCTGGGGAAGACACCGTCCCTGGAAGGGCCCCTGAATGCGCCACCGCTGTGGTATGGCCCCTGGGGGCGCCGCCGTCCTTGGGAACACCCCTGAAGGCGCCCCCGTCCCTGTAAGGGACCCTGGGATTGCCACTATCCATGTGAGGGTCACTTGGCCATGCCAGGCACGGAGGCACCCCCAGGGCCCTCTCAGGGTAATCGGTGCCTACAGGGGACCTGTCAGGGGTATTGGGTCCACTAGGGGCACTCATAGGGAATACTGTAATCCTAGGGGCCTTCTCAGCTAAGGCGGCGTCCACAGGGGCTCCTCCAGGAACAGCCGAGCTTCCATGGGCCTCTCAGGGATGGCAACGCTCCAAGGGACCCTCGCAGGGACGGCAACGCTCCTAGGGACCCTCACAGGGACGGCGGCGCCCCCATGGGCCCTGCTAGGGGCACTGGCGACCCTAGGGGCCCTCACAGGGAGAGCCATGATCCCTGGGGCCTTTCCAGGGACGGGGGCGCCTCCAGGTACGTTCCTAGGGACCGTGGTGCTCCCAGCGGCCCTGCCAGCGGCGGTGGCGCCTTCAGGGGCCCTTCCAGAGGTGGTGGCTCCCCCCAGGCCTCTTTATTGGGCACCAATGTTCCCAGGGACTGTGCCAAGGCCTGTGGCTCACAATTTGTCCTCCTAGGGGAGGTGGCGCCCCAAAACAATGGATAGTGGTGTCGTACATATTGCATTCTTTCAGTAATATCTTACTTAACTGTGATTGGTGAAATAAGAGGTAATGTCATCAAATTACAGAAAAAAGTAAAACAGAGGAATCAGTCAGCACAACACCCCAACTTATGTTTTGCTGTTGGATATTTATTCTCCTTTTCATTGTTCAGGTTGCGATAATACTGAAAATGCTATGGGGCAGTGTGTATTTTTATTTAACATCATATCTCCCAGAGTTTAAATATTGAAACGAGAATAAATATCCAACAGCAAAGCATAAGTTGGGGTGTTGTGCTGACTGATTGCTATGTTCTCCTATTGGCTGTAGTTTGATGACGTCACATCTTACTCCACCAATCACGTTTAAGTAAGAGATTACTGGACGTAAGCAAAATGTAAGACGAAACTATGAAGTTCTTGGGGCGATGCTGCTTGTGGAAGGGCCCCTGGGGGCTCCGTCGCCCCTGGCAGAGACCCTTCCGCCCCTGGAAAGGCACCCACTGCCACTAGGGGGGCCCATACCAGCGGCGCCGGCCCTAGGAGGATCCATAAGGGCGCTGCAGCCCCTGGCAGGTTCCTTGGGAGCAGAGGCGCCCCATAGACGGACCCTGGGGAAGACACCGTCCCTGGAAGGGCCCCTGAATGCGCCACCGCTGTGGTATGGCCCCTGAGGGCGCCGCCGTCCTTGGGAACACCCCTGAAGGCGTCCCCGTCCCTGTAAGGGACCCTGGGATTGCCACTATCCATGTGAGGGTCACTTGGCAATGCCAGGCACGGAGGCGCCCCCAGGGCCCTCTCAGGGTAATCGGTGCCCACAGGGGACCTGTCAGGGGTGCTGGGTCCACTAGGGGCACTCTTAGGGACAACTGCAATCCTAGGGGCCTTCGCAGCTAAGGCAGCGTCCACAGGGGCTCCTCCAGAAACAGCCGAGCTTCCATGGGCCTCTCAGGGATGGCAACGCTCCAAGGGACCTTCGCAGGGACGGCAACGCTCCTGGGGACCCTCACAGGGACGGCGGCTCCCCCATGGGCCCTGCTAGGGGCACTGGCGACCCTAGGGGCCCTCACAGGGAGAGCCATGATCCCTGGGGCCTTTCCAGGATCACGGGAGCCTCTGGTGCACAAGCCCTAGGGACCGTGGGGTGCTCTCAAGCAATGCGTGCCTTCAGGGCTCCTTCCAGAGGTGGTGCAGTTCCCCAGGCCTCTTTTAATAGTTCAATGTTCCCAGGATTGCAAAGCAAGGCCTGTGGTTTCAATTTGGTCTCCTAGGTGGAAAGGTGTTCCAAAAACACGGAGAGTGTTGAGCTCAGTATCTATTTAACTGCATTGGTGAACAGAGGTGTCATCAATTATAGGAAAAAGGAAAATAAACACCCCAACTTATGTTTTGCTGTTGGATATTTATTCTCCTTTTCATTGTTCAGGTTGCGATAATACTGAAAATGCTATGGGGCAGTGTGTATTTTTATTTAACATCATATCTCCCAGAGTTTAATTAGTGAAACGAGAATAAATATCCAACAGCAAAGCATAAGTTTGGGTGTTGTGCTGACTGATTGCTATGTTCTCCTATTGGCTGTAGTTTGATGACGTCACATCTTACTCCACCAATCACGTTTAAGTAAGAGATTACTGGACGAAAGCAAAATGTACGACGAAACTATGAAGTTCTTGAGGCGATGCTGCTTGTGGAAGGGCCCCTGGGGGCACCGTCGACCCTGGCAGAGACCCTGCCGCCCCTGGAAAGGCACCCACTGCCACTAGGGGGGCCCATACCAGCGGCGCCGGCCCTAGGAGGGCCCATAGGGGCGCTGCAGCCCCTTGCAGGTTCCTTGGTAGCAGAGGCGCCCCATAGACGGACCCTGCGGAAGACACCGTCCCTGGAAGGGCCCCTGAATGCGCCACCGCTGTGGTATGGCCCCTGGGGGCGCCGCCGTCCTTGGGAACACCCCTGAAGGCGCCCCCGTCCCTGTAAGGGACCCTGGGATTGCCACTATCCATGTGAGGGTCACTTGGCCATGCCAGGCACGGAGGCACCCCCAGGGCCCTCTCAGGGTAATCGGTGCCTACAGGGGACCTGTCAGGGGTATTGGGTCCACTAGGGGCACTCATAGGGAATACTGTAATCCTAGGGGCCTTCTCAGCTAAGGCAGCGTCCACAGGGGTTCCTCCAGAAACAGCCGAGCTTCCATGGGCCTCTCAGGGATGGCAACGCTCCAAGGGACCCTCGCAGGGACAGCAACGCTCCTGGGGACCCTCACAGGGACGGCGGCTCCCCCATGGTCCCTGCTAGGGGCACTGGCGACCCTAGGGGCCCTCACAGGGACAGCCATGATCCCTGGGGCCTTTTCAGGGACGGGGGCGCCTCCAGGTACGTTCCTAGGGACCGTGGTGCTCCCAGCGGCCCTGCCAGGGGCGGTGGCGCCTTCGGGGGCCCTTCCAGAGGTGGTGGCTCCCGCCAGGCCTCTTTATTGGGCACCAATGTTCCCTGGGACTCTGCCAAGGCCTGTGGCTCACAATTTGTCCTCCTAGGGGTGGCGGCGCCCCAAAACAATGGATAGTGGTGTCGTGCATATTGCATTCTTCCAGTAATATCTTACTTAACTGTGATTGGTGAAATAAGAGGTAACGTCATCAAATTACAGCCAATAGGAAAACAGAGGAATCAGTCAGCACAACACCCCAACTTATGTTTTGCTGTTGGATATTTATTACTCTTTTCATTGTTCAGGTTGCGATAATACTGAAAATGCTATGGGGCAGTGTGTATTATTATTTAACATCATATCTCCCAGAGTTTAAATAGTGAAACGAGAATAAATATGCAACAGCAAAGCATAAGTTGGGGTGTTGTGCTGACTGATTGCTATGTTCTCCTATTGGCTGTAGTTTGATGACGTCACATCTTACTCCACCAATCACGTTTAAGTAAGGGATTACTGGACGAAAGCAAAATGTACGACAAAACTATGAAGTTCTTGGGGCGATGCTGCTTGTGGAAGGGCCCCTGGGGGCGCCGTCGCCCCTGGCAGAGACCCTGCCGCCCCTGGAAAGGCATCCACTGCCACTAGGACGGCCCATAACAGCGGCGCCGGCCCTAGGAGGGCCCATAGGGGCGCTGCAGCCCCTGGCAGGTTCCTTGGGAGCAGAGGCGCCCCATAGACGGACCCTGCGGAAGACACCGTCCCTGGAAGGGCCCCTGAATGCGCCACCGCTGTGGTATGGCCCCTGGGGGCGCCGCCGTCCTTGGGAACACCCCTGAAGGCGCCCCCGTCCCTGTAAGGGACCCTGGGATTGCCAATATCCATGTGAGGGTCACTTGGCCATGCCAGGCACGGAGGCGCCCCCAGGGCCCTCTCAGGGTAATCGGTGCCCACAGGGGACCTGTCAGGGGTGCTGGGTCCACTAGGGGCACTCTTAGGGACAACTGCATTCCTAGGGGCCTTCTCAGCTATGGCGGCGTCCACAGGGGCTCCTCCAGGAACAGCCGAGCTTCCATGGGCCTCTCAGGGATGGCAACGCTCCAACGGACCCTCGCAGGGACGGCAACGCTCCTGGGGACCCTCACAGGGACGGCGGCTCCCCCATGGGCCCTGCTAGGGGCACTGGCGACCCTAGGGGCCCTCACAGGGACAGCCATGATCCCTGGGGCCTTTCCAGGGACGGGGGCGCCTCCAGGTACGTTCCTAGGGACCGTGGTGCTGCCAGGGGCCCTGCCAGCGGCGGTGGCGCCTTCAGGGGCCCTTCCAGAGGTGGTGGCTCCCCCCAGGCCTCTTTATTGGGCACCAATGTTCCCAGTGACTCTGCCAAGGCCTGTGGCTCACAATTTGTCCTCCTAGGGGAGGCGGCGCCCCAAAACAATGGATAGTGGTGTCGTGCATATTGCATTCTTCCAGTAATATCTTACTTAACTGTGATTGGTGAAATAAGAGGTAATGTCATCAAATTACAGAAAAAAGGAAAACAGAGGAATCAGTCAGCACAACACCCCAACTTATGTTTTGCTGTTGGATATTTATTCTCCTTTTCAATGTTCAGGTTGCGATAATACTGAAAATGC
>NW_024734706.1:0-11030 GCF_018991925.1 Homarus americanus | reverse complement strand
GTGTGTGTGTGTGTGTGTGTGTAAGTAAAAGAGAGAGAGAGAGAGAGAGAGAGAGAGAGAGAGAGAGAGAGATCACAAACATGACACATCTGCCACACGAAATAATGACAGTGACACACGGACTAACTGACGTATTGAAACAGACACACAGTGTCATTTAGGCTGAAAACGGACTTACTCACAAATGGACACAATGGCACACGGACACAGAAAGAACTAAATTAACATATAGTAACCCTGACACATAGACACATGGACACAGACATACAGTAGTGGTTAATCCGTTGAGAGATGGTGAAATGACTCTGTCTGTCTGTCTGTGACAAGAATGAGCTCAGCGTCATCTTGATGTCTGTCATTTATGCCAATCTTCCGTGCCTGTCTGTCTGTCTCTCTCTCTGTCCGTTTGCCTACCCCGCCTAGCCCTGCCTGCTTGCTTGCCTGTGTGAAGTCGTAAGTCTTGTTAGCTCGACAAGTCTTCCGTTTTAAATTCAATTCTGATGAAACTTGGCAGGAATGTACTTGTGCGCGAGATGGCGGATGTAATTGTTTTTCCTCGCCGCATGTGTGGGCGATCTGTCTGTGCGTTCATTCGTCCTTGCATCCGTCTGTGCGTCCGTTTGTGTATCCATCCGTCCTTTCGACCGTTCTTTCTACCGCACGTTCGACAATAATGAACGTAAAAAGGAAAACAATAATCGACGTTACCGTGTTCACACACGCTGAATAAATGTTGTCTGTTCATAGAAGATAAGCTGTAATAGATAAATACCTTATAAAGTTTATATGGTAGAGGCGTCGCGACAACACTGCGGGGTTGACCATCACAGTCCAACTGGTCTAGAGTTCAATGCCGTGTTTGTCAGGGGCGCTTCTTTCTTATATGTTAAAGTTTAAGTTGGTGACCATCTGTACTGTATGAAGGATGATGACCTTTCACTTAATTACCAGTATCTTGTAATTACCATTATTTTGGTCGTACAGTAGGATTTTACCCAATGAAAAATCATCCAATAGGATTTTTATTATAACGAAAAATGGTCACTTGGTATGTTTTAACAATGAATATTCCTTCACGTACAGTAGGCTTGGTTGTCAGGTTATGATTTGTGAGTTGGGATTTATTTCTACCATACAATTGTGTCCGGTGAGGTTATGTGTAGAGGAGATCTGTCAATGGGATTGTGTCATGTGAGATTCGTGTCAGTGTATCTCAGTGTACTATTCAAGACACCCATGTGAACCCTTCACACATTAACTAGGTCAATGAAGCAATTGGTCTGATAACTGTGAGAGAGAGAGAGAGAGAGAGAGAGAGAGAGAGAGAGAGAGAGAGAGGGAGAGAGAGAGAGAGCCTTCATTTGTGTGTACGTGTATTTTATTCCAGTCCTGGGAAGACAGAGATGGAGGCGTGACTTGTAGTGAGGGTAACAGACTTGAATCTCTCTCTCTCTCTCTCTCAGGTCAGGGAGATGAAGAAATAATGCAGCTCAAGGGTTGGTCGTGTTGAGGGGGGATCCATCTTATCTCCTCCTCCAATACTTCCTCTTCCTCCTCTTCCTGTTGCTCTCGTCCTCAGGCAAGCAGGGGATAATTTAAGGGGATGGCAGGTTGGAGGAGAGGCAGGGCAAGGCAACACGTAAAGAGTTCTCAGAGTCTGCTTCAGAAGGTGCCTTTTTACTCCTTAGGGTAGTCTAACATCGAGCTCTCTCTCTCTCTCTCTCTCTCTCTCCTTTTTTACATTTCTCTCTATTCCTTTTTACCTTATCTCCCTACCTTCTTAGTTCCTCTTTGCATCATTGCTCTCTCCAGTGGTCCTCCTCCTCACGATGCCTCTTCTTCCCTCTCCGTTTCTCCCTATAGACATCACTGTTGCTGTCTCTGTTTACTGTCTTTCTCCCTCTTTTCATCTTTCAAAAGTTCGTTGCTTCTACTCTTCTTCCTTCTTCTCCTTTTTCTTCTTCCTTCTCCTCTCTTCTTCCTTCTTCTCCTTCTCTTCTTCCTTCTCCTCCTTGTCTTCTTACTTCTCTTCTTCCTTCTCCTCCTTGTCTTCTTCCTTGTCTTCTTCCTTCTCCATTTCCTTCTCTTCCTTGTCTTCTTCCTTCTCCTCCTTGTCTTCTTCCTTCTCCTCCTTCTTCTCCTTACTTTTGCCCCCCCCCCTCTTCATCTCATTTATTATTCTTCCCAAATCCACATTCTCCGCGACCCATATTCCTACGACTTTTATTCTGTCCACTCTCATTATTATCCACATTCATCATCCTTTCCTTGTCTCTCTCTCCTTTACTGCTTCATCTACTCCCTTCTTCGTCGCCGTACTGTAAAACTCCCTCACCCTTGTCGGTCGTGTTCTCGTCTTCTCCCTTCCTCTACTTACCCATTACCCCCTCCTCCACCTCATCTAACTTTGCTCCGCCCACCTGCCCCTTGCATCCTTCTGTGCGTCCGTTTGTGTATCCATCCGTCCATTCGACCGTCCTTTCTACCGCGCGTTCGACAATAATGAACGCAAAAAGGAAAAAAATCGACGTTACCGTGTTCACACACGCTGAATAAATGTTGTCTGTTCATAGAAGTTAAGCTGTGATAGATAAATACCATATAAAGTTTATATGGTAGAGGCGTCGCGACAACACTGCGGGGTTGACCATCACAGTCCAACTGGTCTAGAGTTCAATGCCGTGTTTGTCAGGGGCGCTTCTTTTTTATATGTTAATGTTTAAGTTGGTGACCATCTGTACTGTATGAAGGATGATGACCTTTCACTTAATTACCAGTATCTTGTAATTACCATTATTCTGGTCGTACAGTAGGATTTTACCCAATGAAAAAATCGCCAAATGAGATTTTTATTATAACGAAAAATGGTCACTTGGTATGTTTTAACAATGAATATTCCTTCACGTACAGTAGGCTTGGTTGTCAGGTTATGATTTGTGAGTTGGGATTTATTTCTACCATACAGTTGTGCCCGGTGAGGTTATGTGTAGAGGAGATCTGTCAATGGGATTGTGCCATGTGAGATTCGTGTCAGTGTGTCTCAGTGTACTATTCAAGAGACCCATGTGAACCCCTCACACATTAACTGGGTCAATGAAGCAATTGCTCTAATAACGTAGTTAGTCAGTCAGTCAGTTATTTTACCACCTGAGTCTTATTATAATACATCTCTCAACGGTTCAACCACTACTGTATGTCTGTGTCCGTGTGCTATTATGTCTATTTGTGAGTAAGTTCATTTTCAGCCTAAATGACAGTGTGTCTCTGTTTCAATATGTCAGTTACCCTTTGGGGGTAACACTGCCCACTGGTCTAGATCTGGCGAGAAAACTGCCCCCACCCAAAGGTCACTTGTTGGGTGCTACAAAGCGCCTGCTGGGTGTGTTGGGTGATTTAGGTGAGTCTTCCCCCGCCCTCCCCCAACAATCCCCCATCCTCCCTCTCCACCCACAACCCAGGGCCACGGTGTGTAAGGTTAAGGCGTTCGAATTTTAATTGGGTTGATGATGAAATGATGGGAGGAGGAGGAGGAGGAGGACAAATCTGCTCAGGTTACATTATGCATGAATGTATTCATTTACAACGCTTCCGTGACGCCTGCTGCACCACCACTCCACGACCCCCTGACAGAGACACGATGATCCTCCCCATACTGGCCAGATATTATGTAAATAACATTTATTATGTGTTAAAGGAATATCCTTCCTTCCTTAGGCTTTAGTAAGCCCCCTTTATAATATTTATACTGTATATACTTGTCACACTTGCCAGATGCTTCTGGTGTTATTGTACAGAGGTACCTAGTGACAGCACTAGGATCCCGCTTTCTCTATCAAGGAATAAACAATTGAAATTGGTATTCATTTATATGTATATTTATGATCTACAGGATCGTTTATGGCCAGTCAAAAGTTCCAGAGAAGAGAAATACATAGAAGTTATCACTAATGGCCAATTATCCCTATTTAGTGTAACATACAGGATATATTAGGTGGAGTTCCGCTTTTATTTGTTTGTTTTCATATTATTTAAGTCATTTATTTGTTAACATTTAGCTTAGAATAAGTAAATATTATACAAAACAAAACATTGAAACACTCACAAGTGAATTTGAAACATATAAATATGTCGAGATAATAATACCAATACCACGTGCTGGTCAAGCTCCGAAAGAGTTGTCCGGGGGTCTAGCTAACCTCTGGTCGGGGCTTAACCAGCACGAAAAAAAAAAAAAAATTTTACTAAACGTGATTTTGGCAACCTGTGGTGTAATAGTCAGCCTACTCGCCTTGCAAGCGAGTGGACCCCTGTTCGATTCCAGGACGGAGTGAAACTATGAGCATTTCTTTTTTACGTCATTTGGCTTTCTATTTACCAGTAAATGGGAACCTGGATGTTAATCGATTTGCTGATCTTATTCTGGAATAATGGTTAGCCAGTGCAGTTGCCGAGTTGTCCGGTCTTCTCGGACTATTCATTGAAACTGGGACATACAACTCGTTAACTTAGGGTGTGGTTGTGATGTTGGCGACAGATTCTAACACCTTAAACAAATTCACGCCTAGGTTGCTCTAGAGCCTGCCATCCTCGTACACGAAGGACAACCATTATTGTTACGTGTATAATATTACCATCACTACCACAACCAGCATTATCACTACTATTGTCATCTTCTCAACTATCATCATTCCTTCCCACTTCCTCCTCCTGCCTCCATATTTTAATAATTATCGTCTCAATTATTATTATTATCATCATTATTTTTATTATTATTATTACCGTATTATTATAATTATTATTATTATTATTATTATTATTATTATTATTATCATTATTATTATTATTATTATTATTATTATTATTATTATTATTATTATTATTTACAATACAACATGTGGGTGGAACAACAGTAGAAATTAGAAATAAGATAAAAAGTTGTATTAAATTAACAATTAAAACACAAACAAGAACCACAGGTACAAGTCGATCAGTTTTTTATCATGAGAGAGAGAGAGAGAGAGAGAGAGTCCCTGGCTCACTGTTGCGTTATGACAAAGTTGTTGGTAAATATATGGTATGGAAATTGTGTTGATACTCTCTCTCTCTCTCTCTCTCTCTCTCTCTCTGTGTCTCTCTCTCTGTCTCTCTCACACACACACCAACCACAAATAAACAACACATCACAAACAAACAAGCAAGCAACAACACAACACAAACAATAATGGCACCACAAAAAACATCATTCTAAAAAGCAAACAATAAAACAAACGAAAACAATAAAACAAACAAATATACCAACAAACAATAAAACAAACAAACCTATCAAACAAACAAGAAAACGGTCAAACGAAGAATAAAACAAAACAAACAATAAAACATACAAACAAACAATAAAACAAACAAACATACATAAAAACAATCAAACAAACATAAAAACAATAAAAAAAACAGACCCTCTTCAACAAACCACCACCACCAAGGACTTCACTAACCTACCACCTCCACCACCACCTCCTACAACTCTATTTATAATCCAAAAACTTCCCAAAGGTCACTCCTGCCTCGGGGACCTTTGGGGGTTAACACTGCCCACTGGTCTAGATCTGGTGAGAAAACTGCCCCCACCCAAAGGTCACTTGTTGGGTGTCACAAAGCGCCTGCTGGGTGATTTAGGTGAGTCTTCCCCCGCCCTCCCCCATCCCCCTTCTCCAAACTCCCAGCCTTGAAAAGTGTAAGAAGCATGAGTTTAAACTTTAATTAGCTGACAAGGATATAAAGGAGGAGGAGAAGGAGAAGGAGGAGACGGAGAAGGAGAAAGAGAAGGAGAAGAAGGAGAAGGAGAAGGAGAAGGAGGAGAAGGAGAAGAAGAAGAAGAAGAAGAAGAAGAAGAAGAAGAAGAAGAAGAAGAAGAAGAAGAAGAAGAAGGAGGAGGAGGAGGAGGAGGAGGAGAACAAGAACAAGAAGGCTAGATTACGTTAGGTTACGTTAGGTTAGGTTAGGCTAGATTAGGTTAAGTTAGGTTAGGTCTGGTCAGGTTACATTATGCATGAAGGTATTCATTTATATGTATATTTATGATCTACAGGATCGTTTATGGCCAGTCAAAGGCTTCTAGAAAAGACAAATACATAGAAGTTATCACTAATGGCCAATTATCCCTATTTAGTGTAACATACAGTATATATTAGGTGGAGTTCCGCTTTTATTTGTTTGTTTTCGTATTATTTAAGTCATTTATTTGTTAACATTTAGCTTAGAATAAGTAAATATTATACAAAACAAAACATTGAAAAACTCACAAGTGAATTTGTAACATATAATCAAGTCGAGATAATATTACCAATACCACTTGCTGGTCAAGCTCCGAAAGAGTTGTCCGGGGGTCTAGCTAACCTCTGGTCGGGGCTTGACCAGCACGAAAAAAAAAAAAAAATTTTACTAAACGTGATTTTGGCAACCTGTGGTGTAATAGTCAGCATACTCGCCTTGCAAGCGAGTGGACCCCTGTTCGATTCCCGGACGGAGTGAAACTATGAGCTTTTTTTTTACGTCATTTGGCTTTCTATTTACCAGTAAATGGGAACCTGGATGTTAATCGATTTGCGGATCTTATTCTGGAATAATGGTTAGCCAGTGCAGTTGCCGAGTTGTCCGGTCTTCTCGGACTATTCATTGAAACTGGGACATACAACTCGTTAACTTAGGGTGTGGTTGTGGTGTTGGCGACAGATTCTAACACCTTAAACAAATTCACGCCTAGGGTGCTCTAGAGCCGGCCATCCTCGTACACGAAGGGCAACCATTATTGTTACGTGTATAATATTACCATCACTACCACAACCAGCATTATCATTATTTGGCTACCCTAACCACTACTATTCCTTTCCTCTTCTTTCCTCCCATGGTTTTAATAACACGTCCATATTATTATTTTTTAATATATTACACATATTATTATTATTATTATTATTAACAATACAACATGTGGCTGCAACAACAGTAGAAATTAGAAATAAGATAAAAAGTTGTATTAAATTAACAATTAAAACACAAACAAGAACCACAGGTACAAGTCGATCAGTTTTTTATCATGAGAGAGAGAGAGAGAGAGAGAGAGAGAGAGAGAGAGAGAGAGAGAGAATAACAACAAATAACGAAAGAAAAAATTACGATAACGACAAAAATACAAAGAAAACCCAAGCGGCAGAGACTAAACACAAACACGGGAATAAACAAACCACAATAAGATAAACAAGGCATATAAACAAAAGATTAATAGCTGATAACGAAAAACCTAGCAGGTGATAACGAGATAAGTGTCAATACAGAAGATAACTATAGATAACACAATATTTTCATTAACATTATGAATTATAGGATTTATTAATATGGGATATAATTACACTATAACTTCCTATATATCAATTTATTAGCATTGTATACATGTTAACCTGAACTATATTGTAGGTTATGTATATAAGCTACTGTGCCGAGTAGCAACCTTGCACATAAGCTACTGTGCCGAGTAGCATTCATATATATTATCACGTGGCAACACTGCACGTGTTATGTGGCAACATTGCCCCGAGGCTGCCATATGGCAAGGCGCCTCAGTCTGACTGCGTGAGCTGTGCTTGGCACATGCTGGTCACCGCTTGTATTTCTCTCATCCACAATAAACGAACTCAGTGTTACTCAGTGTTTCCCTAGCCATCACTGCATTCTTCAGGGCACACTAGTAACCTTCATGGCGCAGTGTCTAGGATCTGTGAACTTACAAAGTGCGTGAACAATGCCGACAGTTACGTCTGCCGGTGATGCGCGTCGACTCAGTGTGTTGTGTTGTGTTGCCTGTGTTTCGCCGCGATGTGCAGTGTTGCTCCGTCACAGTGCGTTTTAGTGACGGTGCCAGTATTAGTGTCAGTGTATTAGTGTGTGTCTAGAGCTGAGTTGAGCATTGGCCTGTCTTCTTTTTGTGGTACCCACGGAGCACGCAGGCGTACACCCTTCTCGTGCGACATCCGGGGGACACTGACGGTCTTGCCGGACCACGCAGCCGTCCACGCTCCCTCCGCTCTCTGAGACACACACACACACACACACGCACGCACTCACTCACGGACAGGACAGTGGACCTGGACCATAAGCGTGATTTTTGTGCTGTTTATGTCTTATATATGTGGTTCGAGCTGTTGAGGCGCCACTTTATATATTAAACAGTGCAGTCCACGCACACACAAAGATGGGAGGTAAGAAGGGACAACGTCAAGATGGGAGACACGACTCCCCACCACCTTCCCCTCCACCTGGCGCAGACTCTCATCCTCCACCTCCAGTGACGGACATCGCCACAATTCTGAGGTGGATGGACGACCGGGACGAGCGACGTAGAGAAATGGATTTTCAGAGGGAGGAGACACGAAGAGAAGAGGAAAAGTTGCGTTTTGAGGCACTATTGGCGACCCTGGCGCTAACCCACCCTCCCTCACTCGCAGGTAGCGCGCTTCAAGGCGCCAGCACACTCCCTCCTCCACCACACCAGCGTCCTCCAGGTACTCTTGCTACCCCAACAGCTCCCAAGGCATCTGTTCAACCCCCACCCGCCCTCTCACCAGACGTCACGTTTCAGCTTTTTCGTGAGTGGAGGCGGCGTTGGACAGATTACTCCACGATGGTGGACCTGGACAGCATGCCTCCAAACAAACAGCTCATCCAACTGCGGATGTGTTTGTCGCTGGAGACCCAGAGAATTTTGGAGCACACGTTGCGAGTGCCTCCCGATTCTACCTCTTCAGTGACGGATGTGCTCGACCTTTTACAGGAGCACGTTAAGGGTCGGAATAACGAGGCTTTGCGTCGCCGTGCCTTTACCAGCTGCAAGCAGGCGGAGAACGAATCCTTTGACGACTTTTTTGTACGTTTGAAGAGTTTGTCAGAGGAGATCGACGTCTGCAAGGCGCACAGCCGGGAATGTGAGGAAGCCTGGATCAAGCACGGGATCTTGACAGGTGTCAGGCACGAAGAGTTGATGCAGCGACTCATCCCCCTGGACGCTTCCTCCACACTCCAGGTGGTAGTGACTGAATGTCGGTCATACGAGGCCACCAAGTCCGCCACCTCTGCCTTACGGGCCCCTCCTGCTGTGAGAGCTATTTCACAATACAAGAAGGATAAGAAGGCGGCCAACAACGCGAAGGCTGCCACACGTTCTTCCACGCCTCAGCCTAGTGCTTCCTGTGGCAGCTGTGGAAAGCAGCACAGCCCCAAGACTTGCCCGGCCGCCGACGCACTGTGTCGTGGATGTGACCGTAAGGGCCACTGGTCTAACACAGACAGGTGCCCTGCACGAGGCCACAAGTGTCAGGCCTGCGGTCGCTATGGACACTACAACAAGTGCTGCCGCCAACCCAAGCCCAAAAGCCCGAGACGAGGAGGACAGCAGCGCACTTCCCTCGGGGTGGTTCACACGCAGCCCCAAGCAGCAGCGGAGTCACATCAGGAGGGTGGAATCGACCACACGCCCCAGGGCTACCCCTTCCCCTACTATCCGCGTTGCCGTCACACACGGTGATGTGTCGGGTCACATCGAGGTGATACCGGACACCGGCGCCGATACTACGGTGATTGGGTTGAAGCACCTCCAGAAACTGGGCCTCACCAAACGTGGCCTGGGACCACCGCCGCAGCTGCAGTACTACAATGCGGACGGTTCCCAGATGCCGGACGCTGTGGGCTCCTTTCAAGCAGAGATCACCTACGGCGACAGGTCGTGTCACGGATGGATCGACGTGCAGCCTACTCTCGCTACACCCTTGTTGTCGTGGGAGCACTGCAAGGAGTTAGACGTGGTGCCCAGAGACTTTCCCGAGCAGATCCCAGCTGCTCGTTACACCGCCAGCAGGGTGCGTGAGTCGACGAGCGACGCGCCTGGCGCTGCCACACAGAGCTGCCCAGAACCCGCGTCCACTCCCTCCCCGCCTCCACCCAAGTCACGGCTGCTTCCTCTTCACAGCGAGACGTCTCCTTCAGCCGCAAGGGCCTACTTCCTGAAGGAGTACTCGGATGTGCTGGTGACGAAGGAGGCCCTACGGACCGCGCCACTGAAGGCTATGGCGGTCCGCCTATGAGGATACACCTGCGGGAAGATGCACAGCCGTTTGCCATACACACTCCCCGGTTGATTCCTCTCGCCTTCAGGGATTCAGTCAAGAAGGAACTGGATTCCATGGTGGCCCAGGGTGTCATCGTACCCGTTGGTGACGACCCATCCCCTTGGTGCCACCCTCTAGTCGCTGTGGCTAAGACTAACGGTGGAGTGCGGATTACTACCGACTTGTCTAAGCTTAACAGCCAGGTGTCCCGTCCCGCCCACCCTTCACCCACACCTTTTGCAGCTATACGGAGTGTGGATCCGAAGGTACGGGACTTCTCGACGATGGACGCCCTCTGTGGTTACTGGCAGATCCCACTGAAGGAGGAGGATCAGCCACTGACCACTTTCATCACGCCTTACGGACGCTTCCGCTACTGCCGTGGCCCTATGGGATTCGCTGCTACGGGGGACGCCTTCTGTCTCCGTGGTGACATGGCACTTCAAGGTGTGACCAACTGCGTGAAGGTAGTGGACGACGTCCTCCTCTACGATGAGGACTACCTGACGCATCTTCGCCGCATCGACGAGGTACTGACCAGGTGTAGGACGCACGGCATCACTCTGAATGCCGAGAAGTTCGTCTTGGCTGCACCTGCAGTGTCTTTCTGCGGCTACCGACTCTCAATGGATGGCATTGCTGCGGACCCGGAGAAAGTTCGCGCCATAGCGGACTTTGCGAAACCTGCCAACCTTACGGATCTCAGGTCTTTCATGGGCCTGGTGAACCAGCTGGCAGAATTTTCCCCTGGCGTCTCCGCCGCTGCCGGGCCTCTCCGCCCCCTGATGAGCCCCAAGAGGACGTTCACGTGGACCCCTGACCACGACCTCGCCTTTCATAAGGTGAAGGAGGCCCTGTCAAGTCCACCTATCCTCGCTA